>NC_136020.1:24200221-24220221 GCF_048128805.1 Centroberyx gerrardi | reverse complement strand
GACAGACAGACAGACAGGCAGACAGACAGGCAGACAGACAGGCAGACAGGCAGACAGACAGACAGACAGGCAGACAGGCAGACAGACAGACAGGCAGACAGACAGACAGGCAGGCAGACAGACAGACAGACAGGCAGACAGGCAGACAGACAGGCAGACAGACAGACAGACAGACAGACAGGCAGACAGGCAGACAGACAGACAGACAGGCAGACAGACAGGCAGACAGACAGGCAGACAGGCAGACAGACAGACAGACAGGCAGACAGACAGACAGACAGGCAGACAGGCAGACAGACAGACAGACAGGCAGACAGACAGACAGGCAGACAGGCAGACAGACAGACAGACAGGCAGACAGACAGGCAGACAGACAGACAGACAGGCAGACAGACAGTTGTCCGTACATCTATCTTGTCCAGCGTACTGAGCGCGCTCCTCAGAGTGTCTTCTCTCTCCAGGTTCAGGTGTTTCTTCAGCTTCATCATCCTCTGCTGCAGATCTGCCAGCGCAGACAGGACCTGCGACCTGGACTCGCCGGGCAGCTGGTCCAGGAGCACCGGGCCATGGTTCTGCCCCGGGATCTGGTTCTGGTTCTGGTTCTGTTGCAGAACGTTGGAGAACATCCGCAGGTAGACGTCCAGCGTGGCGTTGATCACCAAGACCTGCTCTCTTCTCTGTGGAGGAGAGGAAGAAACACCTGGCAGTCAGTCTGCAGTCGCACTGTTTGGTAGGGTCAGGGTCAGGTCAGGGTCAGGGTAAGGGTCAGGGCTGGTTGGGTCAGGGTCAGGGTCAGGGTCAGGTCAGGGTCAGGGTCAGGGTTGGTTGGGTCAGGGTCAGGGCTGATTGGGTCAGGGTCAGGGCTGGTAGGGTTAGGATTAGGGTCAGGGCTGGTAGGGTCAGGGTCAGGGCTGGTAGGGTTAGGGTCAGGGTCAGGGCTGGTAGGGTCAGGGTCAGGGCTGGTAGGGTTAGGGTCAGGGCTGGTTGGGTCAGGGTCAGGGCTGGTAGGGTTAGGGTCAGGGTCAGGGCTGGTAGGGTCAGGGTCAGGGCTGGTAGGGTTAGGGTCAGGGTCAGGGCTGGTAGGGTCAGGGTCAGGGCTGGTAGGGTTAGGGTCAGGGTCAGGCCTGGTTGGGTCGGGGTCAGGGCTGGTAGGGTCAGGGTCAGGGTTGGTTGGGTTAGGGTCAGGGCTGGTTGGGTCAGGGTCAGGGTCAGGGTCAGGGCTGGTTGGGTCGGGGTCAGGGCTGGTTGGGTCAGGGTCAGGGCTGGTTGGGTCGGGGTCAGGGCTGGTTGGGTCAGGGTCAGGGCTGGTTGGGTCAGGGTCAGGGCTGGTTGGGTCAGGGTCAGGGTCAGGGTCAGGGTCAGGGCTGGTTGGGTCAGGGTCAGGGTCAGGGTCAGGGCTGGTTGGGTCAGGGTCAGGCCTGGTTGGGGCGTCCTGGTGGCTTGTGGACCATGTAACCACAACGTCCCAGGTTCGAATCCGGCCCAGGACCTTTGTCTCATGTCATCCTCCTCTCTCTTCCCCTGTTTCTCTACTTTCATCTATCAAATAAAGGCAAAACACCCAAAAAAGGCCCAGAAAATCTTAAAATAAAAAATAAAAGAAAGATGGTAAGATTTAGGGTAGGCTTGGGATTCGGTAGAATTTAGTTTAGGTAGACTTTAGTTTAGGTAGAGTTTAGTTTAGGTAGAGTTTAGGTAGAGTTTAGTTTAGGTAGACTTTAGTTTAGGTAGAGTTTAGGTAGAGTTTAGGTTAGGTAGAGTTTAGTTTAGGTAGAGTTTAGGTAGAGTTTAGGTTAGGTAGAGTTTAGTTTAGGTAGAGTTTAGGTAGAGTTTAGCTAGACTTTAGGTAGACTTTAGGTAGAGTTTAGGTAGAGTTTAGGTAGAGTTTAGGTAGAGTTTAGGTAGAGTTTAGGTAGGGTTACATCGGGGACGTGTGTTGTCTCTTTGCAGTCGGTCTGATTTTTCAGTTTCAGATTGCGGTTTGCCTGCAGATTTGATCACAGATCTTCTATCAGTTTATGAGACAAAACTGCTGATCTGTTCAACTCACTTTTAAAAACTCATTTATATCAACTTGCATTTGATGCTTACAGTATCAATAAAAACTTGTAGATTGAATTTGAAGTATTGTGTTGAGTTTTTATTTCGTATTTGATTCACTACTTTGTGACGTCGAGTTTAAACCGTCAGAGTTTTGTTAAGTACAGAAGTGTCACTGTTAGAAATGGATCTGCTGTCTCAATTATCGTTTGTTAGTTTCCTCTGTAGCTCGTTATAACGTTGTTTACAAATTAAATTATTATAAATACAATAGAAATTAGTACTAGCAAGGGTTAGGGTTAGCACATGAAGAAAATAGAAATACAATCTGTGTGAGTGAAACAATGAAACCCTGAGCGACAGGCAGACAGACAGGCAGACAGACAGACAGACAGACAGACAGACAGACAGACAGACAGACAGACAGGCAGGCAGACAGACAGACAGACAGACAGACAGACAGACAGGCAGGCAGACAGGCAGACAGACAGACAGACAGACAGGCAGGCAGACAGACAGACAGACAGGCAGACAGACAGACAGACAGACAGACAGACAGACAGACAGGCAGACAGACAGACAGACAGACAGACAGGCAGACAGGCAGACAGACAGGCAGACAGACAGACAGACAGACAGACAGACAGACAGACAGACAGACAGACAGACAGGCAGACAGACAGATAGACAGACAGACAGACAGACTCTGCTCTCCTCTGATGAAACCTTTTAAACTTTTAAACTTTTAAACTTTTAAACTTTTAAACCTTTGAAACCTGCTGGATGTTAAAATATTAAAATACATCTCAATACAAATAAACCCATCGTCGTGCGGCTCCTGATGAAAAGCTCACATGTTGGAGATACGAGGCTGTCCCGCATCTGGAGTGGAGTGCTGAGTGTGTGTGTGTGTGTGTGTGTGTGTGTGTGTGTGTGTGTGTGTAGGTGTGTGTGTGTGTGTGTGTACCTGGCAGGACCCGTTGATGCTCTGGATCAGAGGGCTGAACAGCGGACGACTGCTGACCGCCGGCTGCTTCAGCTCCTAACAAACACACACACACACACACACACACACACACACACACACACACACACACACACGTTAATACACAACAATTCATATCTTAACATACACATACTTGAATACACACAGAACACTGAAATACACACTTTATTACGCACTGCACTAAATACACGGTAAACACACTCTAACACACACACACACACACACACACACACATTTTAACCCCTCGCTCCCTGAGTTTCCCCTTTAATTTCCCCTGAAGTGTCCTGAAGAGGAAACGTTCAGATCTCAGAACATCCGGATGCTTCAGCCTGTCTGGATCTGAGGAAACTTTGAGATCTGGACTAGAATTTAAAATAAAGTTCTGTGAGCTGAGAAACATGAGTCTGTACTGACGGAGGTTCAAACACACTAGACCAGACCAGAACAGACCAGAACAGACCAGTAAAGATCAGAACAGACCAGTAAAGACCAGAACAGACCAGTACAGACCAGTACAGACCAGAACAGACCAGAACAGACCAGTACAGACCAGTACAGACCAGAACAGACCAGAACAGACCAGTACAGACCAGTACTGACAATCAGAATCAAACTGTAAATGAAGGCGATCACAAATTGTGGATTTAAATTCTTCATTTATGATACAATATGTCAATTATTAATTATTAACATGTCATTAATTAATGATTAAATAATTACATTGTGTCATTTACTATAAATTAGTAAACAATGTAGGAAATTAACTAATCATTAATTAACTGTTAGTTAACCATTAAATCATGATAATAACTATAGGTCGGTTTGGACTGGTTCAGACCAGTACAGATCGGTACAGACCAGACCGGAGCAGAACAGACCAGTACAGAACAGTCCTGACCAGTTCAGACCGGTTCAGATTGGTTCAGACCGGTACAGACCAGTACAGACCGGTACAGACCAGTACAGACCGGTACAGACCAGACCGGAGCAGAACAGACCACTACAGAACAGTCCTGACCAGTTCAGACCGGTTCAGATTGGTATAATAACTATAGGTCGGTTTGGACTGGTTCAGACCAGTACAGACCAGTACAGACCAGAACAGACAGACAGGACCAGAACAGACCAGAACAAACCAGAACAGACTGATTCAGACCGGCTCAGACCGTTTCAGACCAGTATAGACCAATTCGGACCAGTTCAGACCGGTTCAGACCAGGTCCTGGAGTGTTTTACTCACCAGCGGCTCTGCGATGGATTCATGGGTTTGCCTCAGGCTTTCGGAGACGAAGCGGCAGTAGCGGGACTGAACCGGACCGCAGGACAGGACCAGAACTCCCAGTAAGACTAGCAGACACATCCTGGACCAGTACTACACACTGTACTACTAACTGTACTACACACTGTACTACACACTGTACTACACACTGTACTACACACTGTACTGCAGACAGACCCGGCGGTTCAGAGTGAGAGTTACAGAAGAGTGAGAAGGAGTGACAGGAGAGAAAGTGAGACGTCAAGTCACTGATATTCTCTGTTTACCTGTCTGTCTGTATTTATAGCCGTCTGTATCCCTGTCTGTCACTGTGTCTGTGTGCAGGTTTTCTATGCAGACTGCAGTGTCTGTGTGTGTGTGTGTGTGTGTGTGTGTGTGTGTGTGTGTGTGTGTGTGCAGACTGCAGTGTGTGTGTGTGTAGCTCTGTGGTCTGTGAGGTTTCAGCAAAAAACGGCAGCATCAACGCGAGTTTTCCTCTAAAACACACTCCACTGCTGCTAAACACACACACACACACACAGCCAGGAGACTCCCTGGTCAGATGGGGCAGGAGACACACGCACACGCACACGCACACACACACACACACACACACACACACACACACACACTAAGCTAGCCTAACCACCGGTGCTTAGTCAGGTTATCCAGTTATGGCAGTAACGTCACTGATCTGGGCTTCCACTCTGTGTGTGTGTGTGCTGTGTGTGTGTGTGTGTGTGTGTGTGTGTGTGCACAAGTAGGGGCTGCAAAAGTGCATAAAACCTCATGTAACCTTTGTGCAGCTGCATGTGTGTGTCTGTGTGCATGAACACTGTGTTTGTGCGTGCAAGTGTGTGTGCGCATGTGACTGTATGCGTGTGTATGTGTGTGTGAGTGCACATGTAAGCGAGTTTATATGTGTGTGTGTGTGTGTGTGTGTGTTTGTATTTTCTGCCACATTATTATCTTTATTCATTGTTAGTACTGGACTGTGTGTTGTATGATGGTGTTTCCTGGAGGTTAGAGAAGCAGAAGGCGACAGACTGTCTTTCTGTCTGTAGATCGACTGACATCAACAGCATGAATCTGTGATGTCATCAGGATGTAAAACAGGGCCAGTTGCATAAAGATAGACCTGGTCTTAGAATTAAACGTGACCTTAAGTCAGACTTGCTGTGGACTCTTATACTGACCTGTTCCTACTGCTTGTTGATGGCTGTAGATCTCTAATGTTTCTCTCTCTAAAGACTCTCTCTCTTCTTCAGGCTCTTTCCAAAAACCAAAGATTTTCCATCTTGTATGAAACGGCTTCAGTATTTAAACTTCCCACAGTCAGGCCGACTCGTTGCTATAGCAACAAAGTTCTTAACCCAGGCTTAGCCTGGGGGGAGGGGCTAACTTTCCTACCTCAAAATAAGTCAGTCTTATTATTTAAGCAACATATAGTCTAAATTAGACAAATCTAACCTGAGAATCTAAGACCAGTCTAAGGCTTAGACTGGTCTAAACTAACAACTGGCCCCTGGAGCGGCTCCATAGAGAATGAATGGGAACCACACAACGTTAGTCTGAGTGTTAGTTTCTGTTACAGCTGCTCTGAGTCTCATTTCAGCACATCACTGTAGAGACATCAGTATCAAGACAGCAAACATCCTCCATAGTTTAGTTTGGAGGGAAATCTGCTGGATCTTTACGGCACAAAACAGGAAGTTCTGTTCTTTAGAGCAGACAGAGATAAAGCTGAAAGAGTTTCTGGCAGCAGATGGTGGAAGGAGGGAAGGGAAGATGGAGAAATCACTTCCAACATGTTGATCCTCTTCAGGGAGGGGGAGGGGGGGCAGGAGGTAACGGGGCTGATGGGAAATGTAGTCTTAATGTGGAGAAACACTAGAACTAACAATACTACTGGAGTGAGATAGAGGAGAACAATCCTCTCCAACAGGTTTACAGTCATTAGACCAAGGTAGCTGTGGATAGAAACGTTGCTGCAAGTAGAAATATCGTGTAGAAACATCATCGCAGCCGGTTCATTAATATGATAATGAGACACAGATGGTTAAACACAGAGCAGCTTTAAAATGCGGTCTGTATCTGAATATCTTATCTGGATTCAGGAAAATGTATGTTAATAGGTAGAAACGTCATCGCCTCAGGTAGAAACGTCGCTGCTGCAGGTACAAAACTTCATTGCAGCGGGTAGAAACGTCACCGCTGAAGATGGCGACCTTCAGATCACCATGGGTAGAAATGTCATCTCCGTGGGTAGAAACACCATTAACAGTAGTAGAAGTGTCAGTAGAAACATTGTCACCCTGAGCAGAAACACCATCACCGCAGGTAGAAACATCAGCATTAAGCATCATGAGTGGAAACATAATCACTTTGTGTAGAAACATTATCATCGAGGGTAGAAACATGATTGCCGAGGGTAGAAGTGTTATTGCTGAAGGTAGAAACGCCATCACACAGGTACAGACTTTATCATTGTGGGTAGAAATGGCATCTTACAGTTGAAAACATCATCACCGAGGGTAGAAATGGCATTGCAGGAGACAGAAGCGCCATCGATGTGGGTAGAAACGACAACGCAGCAGATAAAAACAACGTCACCATGGACAGAAACGTTGTTGCAAGTAGAAATATCGTGTAGAAACATCATCACAGCTGGTGGAAATATCTTCACCACAAGTAGGAACAGCACTGGATAGAAACGTAAATTCAAGTCAACTGTATACAGTGCTTTAAAAACCAGTGCTTTAAAAACCAGTTTGAACCAGAGTGGATCAGAGTAACACAACTGGGAGAAAGGAAGCAGAGCGTGGAACACCGACGTAAGACGTAAGGAAAATAAGAGCAGTAAAAGAGCATAAAAGTGAATAAAATTACGTTTTAAGATGATTTTCACAAATTTCGACCGACACACCACCGATCAGTCTTAACCTGGACCTCGGGATGCCAGGAGGTCAGAAGACCCAGGAGCACCAGGCAGGATTTAGATTATCTATTTAGATTATTATATTATCTATAATGGACAGGCTTAAAAAGACTAGAACAAGAGTAACATTTTTTCATTGGATCTAGATAAGACGGAGCTGGAGACGGGAAACAGATTACACTAATAAGAGTTACAATAAATACAATAATCCAGACGGGAACATGTAAAGATGTGAATTAATCTCTCCAGGTCAGAAACAGATAGAAAGGTGCTGATTTGAATGAGAAGAAATGTGGGTAGAAACATCACCATGGTGGGTAGAAACATCATCAAAACCGATAGAAACATTACGGTTGTGGGTAGAAACATAATTGTGAGTAAAAACATCACTTCACTGCAGGTAGAAGTGTCATCATCATGGGTAGAAATGTCATCGTAGCGAGTAGAAACATCATTGTTGTGGGTAGAAACACCATCAAAACGGATAGAAACGTCATCGCTGCAGATGGAAACATCACCTCTGTTGGTAGAAATGATCACTGCGGTGGGCAGAGTCATAGCTCGCAGGTAGAAATGCCGTCAAACATCATCGCCACTGGTAGAAACATCATAGACGCGGGTATAACCGCCATTGCTGAAGGTAGAAACATCATCGAAGAGTGTAGAAACATCATCATCATGGGTAGAAATGTCATCGTGACAAGTAGAAACATCACAGTTGCAGGTAGAAACACAATCAAAACAGGTAGAAACTTCGTCATCGCAGGCAGAAACGTCTTTACAGTGGATAGAAACATTTTCATCATGAGTAGACACCATCACATGCGTAGAAATGTCATTGCCGCAGGTAGAAACATCATCTCCATGGGTAGAAACGTCATCACTGAAAGCAGAAACAGCATCACTTTGGGTGTAAATACCATTACTTTGGGTAGAAATGCGATCACCATGGGTAGGAACATCATTATGAAGGGTAGGAACATCATTATGAAGGGTAGAAACATCATTATGAAGGGTAGGAACATCATTATGAAGGGTAGGAACATCATTATGAAGGGTAGAAACATCATTATGAAGGGTAGAAACATCATTATGAAGGGTAGGAACATCATTATGAAGGGTAGAAACATCATTATGAAGGGTAGAAACATCATTATGAAGGGTAGAAACATCATTATGAAGGGTAGGAACATCATTATGAAGGGTAGGAACATCATTATGAAGGGTAGAAACATCATTATGAAGGGTAGAAACATCATTATGAAGGGTAGGAACATCATTATGAAGGGTAGAAACATCATTATGAAGGGTAGGAACATCATTATGAAGGGTAGGAACATCATTATGAAGGGTAGAAACATCATTATGAAGGGTAGAAACATCATTATGAAGGGTAGAAACGTGATAGCCTGCTGACCACAGTGCGACAGAATGCAAACAACCATAACGAATGTAAATACTGTACCAGGTGTAAATGCAGAGCTCTGATTGGACGGTTCGTTATCCAGATAGCGGATCGCACTTTCATATCAGGGGGAAATGAGGGAAACTGAGAGACTCGGGACAGAAGTGGACAGAAACATGAAATCTCTGCACAGCTCGGGTTTCCACAGGAGGTCAAAACTCGTCTCGGCTCATTTAACTTGTAATCACTTCAGCGAGTAAAAAACACTCGCTGCTGCGTCAGGTTCGCCCGTTAATCTCATCGTTAAGCACAGGGGGGATAAACAGGACGTCACCTGTGATGGTCATGTGACTGCTCGAGTCGCACGTGACACCAGAACGAAAAACAGATCAGACAGCGAGGCGCTCCAACACAGAAGAGCTGTGCACTGAAACATACAAGCATCCCCATGTCATGAAAACACACAAAACAGCATCAAAATTACAGTGTAGAGACGTATAATAGTGTTTAGAATATATGTTCAATAATATATTAAAACACACACACACACACACACACACACACACACACACACACACACGCAAGCACTGAAAGTTGACTTCCAAGTAAATGGTGACTAACTGGTAGCTCTCCAGTTAAACCAGAATTAAACCAGTGTGTGTGTGTGTGTGTGTGTGTGTGTGTGTGTGTGTTTCCTAGAAGTCTCTGCCAGGCTGGGTTTTCCTGCAGCCAACAGTTACTAGGAACACACACACACACACACACACACACACACACACACACACACACACCCTCATACCGCTCTCTGAGACAGCGACCACATCCTCTGCTGTGCAGTGGAGGTTGAATTCCCCAGTCAAGCAGACCGGCCCTGATTGGATAACACCGTCAGCCCTGACCCTTGACCTTTGACCCTACTGAGGTGATACACTGATAACAGGATGTGATGTCACTGCAGGCTACAGGCTCAGTTTCTCCAGGTCAACCAGTAAAATCTGTACTGGGCAGGAAAACCTTTCACTGTCATTGATTATTGATTATGAATGTTTCAATATGTTGGCTAAAAAGCATCGAGACAACGTGTGCACCAGAAAATACAAGAGATAAAGACTCAGTACTACTCGTTAGGCTTCAAAACACTTTCTGCTGCAGAGCCGTTAGGAGAAATTTAGTGGACATTTTATAGTTTTTGAGCTGTAAAAATACGAGTCTGTTAAAGGAGAATCCCTCTGTCATGTAGAGTCACAGCCCAGTTCATGCTGTATGGAATTAGATATTTTAACGTTTGCTTGTCAGAGATATGAAGTCAACTTCACTTGAGTCCCAAGTCAGTCTCAAGTCTTGAGGCACAAGTCTCAAGTCAAGTCTCAAGTCTAAATGTAGATTACCAAGTCAAGTCCAAGTCATTAATGTCAAGTCTCAAGTCTAAATGTAGAACAGCAAGTCAAGTCAGAACAAATCAAGAGTCCAGTATCAATTTAATATCTTAAAGAAAACTAAATATCTAGGACTTTTCAATGCAATATGGTTTTAATAGGATAAAAACTTGGTAAGAGCATCATGAGTTTGATTTCTATAATCAGTTTCAACTTCAATAAATTCAATCATTCCATACAAATTCAGAAAACAGAATTTAAATTCAGTCGTCCGCTGGAACAAATCTCATCACTTTCAATCTAAGTCATTTACACAAACACAAGATCTCAAGTCAAGACTTTAGAAACCTTTTCAAGTCATCAAAGTACAAGTCAGAGTCAAGTCCCAAGTCACCAGAACCCAAGTCAAGTCAAATCTCAAGTCTTCTCTTCATGCATCAAGTCAAGTCTCAAGCAATTAAAACTGTGACTTGACTCCAAGTCATGTGACTTGAGTCTCCGCCTCTGTTGCTTGTTTTTAAAATCCAAGCGTTACGTAGTCAAACCTAGCTTGAAGTGAACAGCTGTCCCGGCTAACAACGACACCCTGAATAAAAAAACGTTCCCCACAAATGATGCAGTCGCCCGTCCGGCCAATCAGGAACAAATAAACAAACAGTGTAGCGCCCCCCTAAGGCCAATGGCAGAATGGAGCAATGACACGCATCATTCACTGAAGTTTTGTCAAAACCCAGTCGGCGGTGCGTGAGACGATCCAGAGTCTCTCCCCCGAATCCATCATGGATGAGACAGGAAAGAGTTTTGAGGTTTGGCTTCATGTGTCCTGTGATGTATTCTCTGTGTCTGACATCTGAACTGTGAAGCCTGTGTGCAGAAACAGAAACTAGACTGGATCACAGCAGGAGTTTTCTTTGACATCAGCAGTTTGTCAGAAAGCTACGATGGAGCCGTGTGGGCGAAGTCGGTGTGTGTTTGGTCATCCCACCAACTTCACTGCAGTTTCCACTGACAAGCTGCAGAGTAGATAAGGACTGAATTCTCATTTTGGGGTGAACTATTCCTTTAATCTTTCCTCATTCTAATCTGAACCCTAAACCCAAATCCTAATCCTAATCCAGACTCTTAAAGAAGCAAAAATGTCCTCACTGTAGAGTTTTCCTCATCCTTCTATCCTCTTTGTGAGGCCAGTTGGTCCTCAGTGGTATAGAAATACAATCACACACACACACACACACACACACACACACACACACACACACACACACACACACCGCTGCTCTCCCCCAGCAGAGGGCAACAACACTCAGCAGTTTACCAGTGAGGAACCAGCATCATCCAGCATTAACAACATCATAATGTAGTTTATTTCAATAAGAAGCAGGTTTACACATTAATAATAAAAACATATGACTTATAAAAATATTTGTTTTACATTCAATATATTACCTTTCAAATAGTTTAATACTTAGTTTAATATTAGGTGAATTTGACTTTTCAGTTCAACCAAAAGTCTTCAGTAAATACAATAAAGTACAATAAATACTATCTGAAAAATAAGTTATGTTGTGATATAAAACTATAAATAGATATAAATACCAGGCAGACTGTCCAGAACCACAAATCAATACTCAATCAATACACAATGATGACTGATGATGAAGATGATGAAGATGATGAAGATGAAGGCTCTACAGGCCGATCTGCTCTCTCAGCTCGTCGATCCACCGCAGGACGAAGATGAATTCTCCGACCGCCTTCATCACTCCTTCATCTCTCCTCCTCTTCCTCCCTCTGCTCATCTGGAGATAGACAGACAGGTAGAGAGAGAGAGAGAGACAGGTAGAGAGAGAGAGAGAGACAGGTAGAGAGAGAGAGAGAGAGAGAGAGAGAGAGAGAGAGAGAGAGACAGGTAGAGAGAGAGAGAGAGAGAGAGAGACAGGTAGAGAGAGAGAGAGAGACAGGTAGAGAGAGAGAGAGAGACAGGTAGAGAGAGAGAGAGAGAGAGAGACAGGTAGAGAGAGAGAGAGAGACAGGTAGAGAGAGAGAGAGAGAGAGAGAGAGAGAGACAGACAGGAAGAGAGACAGAGAGACAGATAGAGAGAGAGACAGACAGATAGAGAGACAGACAGATAGAGAGACAGGAATGTTAGTATATTACAGTGTAATAATAATATTGAAGCAGTATGTAAATGACAGTGGTCTGCTGTCCTGTGATTGGTCAGATCTTCTCCTGCTGCTGATACACAGCTCTCTGCTGTCATATAGCTTTTATACAACAGTTGTTTAAAAGCTATTCATCAAGTAATGACAACAGATGGTTTTTGTCTTTTATTTGTCTCCGCCAACAAAATCAGTTCAGTCCCCTCAGGATTCGCTACAGTGTTGCCAAGCAACAGGTGAGCTGTTTCCTGCCTGCAGGCGAGCTGCTTCCTCCTCCTCGTCCTCCTCTGTCTGCTCATCATGTCTCCGTGTCGCTGTCGCTGCTAACTAGGTGTGATGAAGTTAGAGTTTAGTGTACATGTGTATTGGGAATATCTGGTTAGCATGTGTTGGTTGCACAACACTGTATTGTCTGCTAGCAGTGCTAGCCAGCTGTTAGCTAGCAGCTGTTAGCTAGCAGCTGCTAGCTAGCAGCTGCTAGCTAGCAGCTGCTCAGCTAACATCAGATGGTTTTGTCGTGATTCGCTTTTTATTCTCCTCACAGGAAGCTCCGGCAGCTTCCTGCACACAGACAGACTGTGTGAGCGCAGCCTGATCACTGAGAGGCGGAGTGATACGCACAGTAAAAAGTCCCAGCTGTTATACCGTATATCAGCACTCATGGAATACCTCTTGTCCAATCAAATTACTCGACCGGAACTAACTGTTGTATAACAGCAGATTGAATTATTACAGTATTAAAGTGATAGCAGTAGCTAGTATTATATACAGTAGTACAGTGTTAGTTGTATTAGTATTTTTGTGTAGCATTAAGTGATATTTCAGTGCTAGCTGTAGTGACTAGTGTTAGGAGGTTATGTTTTCAGTGCCGTTTGTTTGTTTGTTTGTTTGTTTGTTTGTTTGTCTGTTAGCAGGATTACAGAAAAACTACTAGCCCGATTTTCATGAAACCTGGTGGAAGGTGTAGCGTGGGCCGAGGAAGAACCCGTTACATTTTGGAGCGGATCCGGATCCGACTCACGAACAAGCAGTAACAGCACGAGTGTCCTTCTAGTTTTCAGTATTATCAGTAAGTATGTTAACACAGTAATACAGAAGCGGATACTGCAGTATTGTCATGATGACCGCTGTATTAGTAATATTAGTAATATTAGCGTGATATTAACTCAGTGTAGTAGTATAGTTGATTAATATTTACCTTTTTGATCTTCTTCTCCAGTTTCTTGATGCTTTCGGACCATTGAGAAGGTTTGGAAGAAGAAACCTGCACACACACACACACACACACACACACACGACTTAGAGAGAGTGTGTGTGTATTCAGTGTGTATGTTTGAGTTTGTGTGTGTGTCTGTGTGTGTGTGTGTGTGTGTGTGTGTGTGCTTACACAGTGCTGCAGTGTGTGTTGCAGGCGGTGCAGCAGCTCGTTGTAGTGGAGGGGGAGGAGCTTCTGCAGAAACTCCCTGCTGAACACGCTGCTCTGATACACGCCAATCAACTCCCGCATCTCCTGCCAGCCAATCAGACGCTGAGGAGGAGAGAGGACGTTCACAGGTCAGCTTTCAGGTGACGACTAAAGACAAGACAGGTTACTGTGAAACAGAGAGACAGACAGGTAGAGAGACAGACAGGTAGACAGAGACAGGTAGAGAGACAGACAGGTAGACAGACAGACAAGTAGAGAGACAGACAGGTAGACTGACAGACAGGTAGAGAGACAGACAGGTAGACAGAGACAGGTAGAGAGACAGACAGGTAGACAGACAGACAAGTAGAGAGACAGACAGGTAGACTGACAGACAGGTAGAGAGACAGACAGGTAGACTGACAGACAGGTAGAGAGACAGACAGGTAGACAGAGACAGGTAGAGAGACAGACAGGTAGACAGACAGACAAGTAGAGAGACAGACAGGTAGACTGACAGACAGGTAGAGAGACAGACAGGTAGACAGAGACAGGTAGACTGACAGACAGGTAGAGAGAAACAGGTAGAGAGACAGACAGGTAGACTGACAGACAGGTAGAGAGACAGACAGGTAGACAGAGACAGGTAGACAGAGACAGGTAGACTGACAGACAGGTAGAGTGACAGACAGACAGACAGACAGACAGACAGACAAGTAGAGAGACAGACAGGTAGAGAGACAGACAGACAGACAGACAGACAGACAGGCAGACAGACAGACAGGCAGACAGACAGACAGACAGACAGGTAGACAGACAGACAGACAGACAGACAGACAGACAGACAGACAGACAGGCAGACAGACAGACAGACAGGCAGACAGACAGACAGACAGACAGGCAGACAGACAGACAGACAGACAGGTAGACAGACAGACAGGTAGACTGACCTCAGGACAGTTGGTGCAGAACTTGGGCAGCAGTCTCAGTTTCCTGGAAGCTTTCTCCTCTTTCTGGGGATAAAAACATCAAACACATCATGTTTCCAATAACTGATACATTTATAGTTTATACCTTTTTGTAAAGGCAAAAGGTAGAACTTCATAAAACTTTTTTAACCCCTGCTTTTAGATTATTATTGAAGAAAGATGATGATGATGAAGATGAGAAATAATTCAGTTCCAGAAGCTCTCCATCAGTTTCCGTCCTGCTGCTCTACAGGAGTTCCACAGGGTTCTGCCCTCGGCCCACTTCTGTTTTCCATCTACATGCTTCCACCTAATTCATGCACAGGGTATCGGCTTTCATTCCTACGCAGATGACACTCAACTCAACATCTCCATCGAAACTGAAAGTCGCTTACAATTACAAAACCTAGAGACGCTCTCATCTGCAGTCAGAGGCTGGGTGACGTCAACTTTCCTTCTCTTGAACGCTGAGAAGACAGAGACCATCATTCTTGGTCCAAAAAAGCAGAGACCGCTGTATAATTCTGCAATATTCTCTTAACTTTGAGGGTTTTAGAGTGTCAGAGTCCCTTCAGTAAGAATCTCTGTGTTATTTTTGATCCGGACCTTTCATTTGAAATACATATTAACAGTATAATAAAAACGGTTAAAATGCGACCCAGTCTTTCCATGCCAGATACTCAGACACTCCTCCATGCTTTTGTCTCTTCTAGACTTGATCTAGAAGAGAACATAGTATTGTTTAAACTGCAGCAAGACGACTAACCAAGACCAGAAGGTCTGATCACAGAACCCCAGCCTGCCTCCTCACACCGGCTGACAGGCAAGACCTGATTTTAAAACATGAAACTCACATGTTACTGTCGGCTCGTTACAACACATCTAATATGTATAGGCTTAATATGTCTGTTTTCTTTCATGTATGACCAAGTCTAGTCGGCCATGTGACAATGACCCACTGATATGTTTTTGCCTTTTGTATTTATTCATTCTATTGATATACATTTTATTGTTTTAATTTACTTATTGATAGTGCATTATATTGTATTTATTTGTTCTACATGACCACTGCTTTACCTTTTTGTTTTGTGAAGCCTGTTGAGGCGGACTGTGGGATACTGAGCTATAAATAAATAAAACTTTCAGTTCCTGTGACACAGTAAACTGTCTTGTCTTTAGCCCTAGTCTCTACTCCAAAACACTCTGAGTTGTAGCTTGAGAAGAGTCAGCTCAGTTAACCTGAACAAACTGTTAGCTAGCTAACTAGCCGGCAAACACACTGATGTTAATGTGAACACGCTAACGCTAGCTGCTACTAGCTACGTTAGCTAGTGTGCTAATCAGATGTGTTAATAACAAGACAGTGATGTTAGCTGACCAGATACTATGGTTAGCTAGCTAACAAGCTGACATTATCTAAACACTAAATCAATCAGATGGATCAGTGATGAAGTGATCAGTTCAGTCAGAAACAGACGACAGAAACACAGTCAGCTGTTCAGAGCTGAGATCCAAGATGGCCGCCATGTGTTATGTTACCTGAATGCCTCTGTTCTGATTTAGACTTACTACTCATCAATATGAAGTATTGAACTTTGATTTAGAACAATATTAATTATTAATCTTTAATTGATAATTAGCATAAATTATTGTTTTTTTTTATTGATAAGAATGTGAGTTATTGATCTTTAATCAGGCATTTTACTGATGATAATAAAAACAACTTACTGATTGATAGGCTAATCAGTAGGAATTATTGATCTTTCGTCCATTTCCAATACAAATTATTGACCTTTAACTAATAAAATAAATGAAATTGATTGAATTTGATTGGTAGGGCATGCAATAGGAATTACTATTGACCTTTAATTGATAATAAACAGATTTATTGATTGGCAAGAGTTATTGATCTTACCGGCAGGCTGCTGATCAGCTGTTTGGTTTGACTCCACAGATCTCGGATCAGTTCGGCAGGAATCTCCCGTTGGCAGGTCGGCCCTCGCTCCGTCGCCGTCGCCGTCACCGCGGTAACGACCCCGGCCAGCAGGAGGACGAAGGTCACGGGACGCATCTTCAGCTGCGACTGAGACTGCTGCCTGCAGGACGCCACCACCTTTATACCTCCTCTCCTCCCTCACCCCCCCCCCCCCCCCTCCTCCTCCTCCTCCTCCTCCTCTCTGCCCCCCCCCCCCCTTCTCATCTTTCAAAACTTTCCTAGGTTCTTACAAATAGTAACATGATGCTGACTCAGCGGTCCAAATTTTCTTGGAGTCTCCATGGTGATGTCATCTCTTCTCCTCTTTCCTCCTGTCTCCTTTCTTTTCTCCTCCTCTTTCTTCCTCCTCCTCTCCTCTCTCCTCTTTTCTCCACTTTCAAGATCTTCCAACCTGACGCTGACTCAGCTGTCAGAGTCTCCGTGGCGACGTCACTTCCCGTCTGCTCTAACGAGCTCGTTAAGGTTGCGGTGGGTCTTGGGGTTTGACCGCAGCCTCAGATGGGCGGACAGATAAAAGTAGGTTGCGGCTCGGCGGCTCGGCGGCTCGGCGGCTCGGCGGCTCGGCGGGGGAAACGGTGACTCGGCAGCTTCGCGCCTCTGACGACTCTGACAGGTTTCAGAAAGCGTCGAGTCGCCGTTTGACCTAGATTGAGCCGAACGAAGCTGCGGGTCAGCATGTCAGCACCACAGAAGAAGAATCAGGCTTTTTAGTCATTACGCACTTCTCCTTTAATGTGACGCTCCAGCTGCAGGACGGCAGGAGAAGCAGAGAAACAGAATTTATTTCTGTGCAGAAAAGTTTTTAGGTCAAAAGAACATGAAGCTGCATCTGAAGATCTGCTGCTTCAATATGAGTTCAACTACAACACATGTGTGTGTGTGTGTGTGTGTGTGTGTGTGTGTTGGCATCAGTTCTTGGAAGTCGGGGGCAGAACAGTAACCAGGTCAAACTCTGACGATACAGCAGAGTATCTACACCTACTGACTGTCTGTCTGCCTGTCTGTCTGCCTGTCTGTCTGTCTGTCTGTCTGCCTGTCTGCCTGCCTGTGGAAGAAATTAAGCTTTAATCATTTATATGCATTGAGTTCTTTAGTCTTCAGTGTCTCTGTTTGCAGAGCGGAAAACTACTGAATCCTTCCTGCAACCTGTTTACCAGATCTGACTGCTGTCACCTGTGTGTGTGTGTGTGTGTGTGTGTGTGTGTGTGTGTGTGTGTGTTTGTTTGTGTGTGTGTGTGTGTGTGTGTGTGAGTGATGTGCCTGTATGCATATACAAAACCATGTACACACAGACACTGATATCATGTACAGTTTTACTTCCCTAGTCATACCTCAGTTGGGTGTTGAACTCTGTCAGGATGGTCTGGACACACTTCTCAAAATTCCAGATTTCCCTTCTGATTTTCTTATTTTTCTGAAAATGGGTTAGACAACAATATTTGTTAATTCATTATATTTGTGTTAGACTTTAGTTGAATTCTGGATTTCATCTTCAAACCTATAAAAAAATTCTTAATTTTGTGTTCGGACCCAGAAATCGAACATTCACTCATTTCTCTCATAACAGAAGTAATTCTCATAAGTCTCCTCTCTGGGTGGGACGACCCGGACTGCAGTCGGTTCTTCTCAGTCCCTTTTCAGTTTGAGGAATCTTTGATCGATTACCACAACAGTTTGTCCATATTGGTCAGTCTTCAAACCAGTTTTGAGACGTCTGCCGGTGGGTTTCATCAGTTCAGCTGTTGGTCTCACTGGTTCCACAACAGCCAGCCTGTTCTGCTGTGGATCCTCCAGACCGGTTCTACACTTCAGCTCGTCTGAATCCTTCACAGGAACCAAGAAAGAGCAAACTACTGCTCACCAACGCATGGTGACGTTTGATTTTCAGTACAGAGACAAGGAGTGTGTCAGGGAGGGGGGCTGTCCTGTCCCGACTGTCCTCTGGAGACAGTCCTGTCCTGACCCGACTGTCCTCTGGAGACAGTCCTGACCGGACCAGACTGTCCTCTGGAGACAGTCCTGACCGGACCAGACCGTCCTCTGGAGACAGTCCTGACCCGACTGTCCTCTGGAGACAGTCCTGTCCCGACTGTCCTCTGGAGACAGTCCTGTCCCGACTGTCCTCTGGAGACAGTCCTGACCGGACCAGACTGTCCTCTGGAGACAGTCCTGACCCGACTGTCCTCTGGAGACAGTCCTGACCCGACTGTCCTCTGGAGACAGTCCTGACCGGACCAGACTGTCCTCTGGAGACAGTCCTGACCCGACTGTCCTCTGGAGACAGTCCTGTCCCGACTGTCCTCTGGAGACAGTCCTGTCCCGACTGTCCTCTGGAGACAGTCCTGACCCGACTGTCCTCTGGAGACAGTCCTGTCCTGACCCGACTGTCCTCTGGAGACAGTCCTGTCCCGACTGTCCTCTGGAGACAATCCTGACCGGACCAGACTGTCCTCTGGAGACAGTCCTGACCCGACTGTCCTCTGGAGACAATCCTGACCGGACCAGACTGTCCTCTGGAGACAGTCCTGTCCCGACTGTCCTCTGGAGACAGTCCTGACCGGACCAGACTGTCCTCTGGAGACAGTCCTGACCCGACTGTCCTCTGGAGACAGGTGACAGCAGTCAGATCTGGTAAACAGGTTGCAGGAAGGATTCAGTAGTTTTCCGCTCTGCAAACAGGGACACTGAAGACTAATGAACTCAATGCATATAAATGATTAAAGCTTAATTTCTTCCACACTGTCCGTCTGTCTGTCTCTCTGTCTGTCTGTCTGTCTCTCTGTCTGTCTGTCTGTCTCTCTGTCTGTCTCTCTGTCTGCCTGTCTCTCTGTCTGTCTGTCTGTCTCTCTGTCTGTCTCTCTGTCTGCCTGTCTGTCTGTCTCTCTGTCTGCCTGTCTGTCTGTCTGTCTGTCTGTCTCTCTGTCTGCCTGTCTGTCTGTCTGTCTGGTCAGTGCAGAGTGACAGTGGCATGACGGGACGTGTGTTAGAGACCTGGACTTGGACTTCAGTCTGACTTGAGTCCCAATATTGATGACTTGGACTTGGACATACGTACTGAGGACTTGCATCAGTGCTGTAGGACCGTGGGGGACTCGAGACTCGACTCGGACTTCAATATTGATGACTCTTGAGGACTTGAACTTGAACTCGGGACTCGTCCCGCTCGGACTCGGCTCCACACCTGCCCCTGATCATCTGGATCTCAGAAACCCAGAGAGCAGACTGCTACAGACCGGCAGCTTCACGCCTCGTTTTCACATCTGCTGATTCAGTTTTGTTTTATTTGAAAACACAAACCACATGACTGAAATCTAGACTTTCACGTGACTTGTAAAATGTGTTTAATTTGTTCGAGCAGGATTACTGAACTCAGACTGACTCGGACTCGGACTCCAGGACTCGAGACTCGACTCGGACGTGACCTGGGTGACTCGGAGTTGAACGTGGA
>NC_136020.1:24187721-24192721 GCF_048128805.1 Centroberyx gerrardi | reverse complement strand
CTCTCTTCCTCTCCTCTCTTCCTCTCCTCCTGTCCTTTCCTCTTCTCCTCTCTTCCTCTCCTCTCCTCCTCTCCTCCTGTCCTTTCCTCTTCTCCTCTCTTCTCCTCTCCTCCTGTCCTTTCCTCTCCTCCTCTCCTCTTCTCCTCCTCTCCTCTCTTCTCCTCTCCTTTCTTCTCCTCCTCTCCTCTCCTCCTCTCCTCTCTTCTCCTCCTCTCCTCCTTTCCTCTCCTCCTGTCCTTTCCTCTCCTCCTGTCCTTTCCTCTCTTCCTCTCCTCCTCTCTTCCTCTCCTCCTCTCCTCTCCTCCTCTCCTCTCCTCTCTCCTCCTGTGGCCGTGGCTCGGCACTATCAGCATCTTTCTGACTCGTCCTCCCTCCTCACCTCCAGTGGTTGTTGTTGTCATGGTGACCGAGACGATCATGTTTTTGTGTTAAATGGCTGTGAAGCTCGCTGGGACTGGAACTGGGATTAAGGACCGTACGAACAAACTGGACTTGTACTGGGAAGCTCCTGATTGGCTGGACTGGTCATTTCCAAAATCCAATATTACACACACACACACACACACACACACACACACACACACACACACACAGTGTAACATCGTGTGGGAGGGATTCAGGTTTTTGCGTCGTCAACCTTCCCTTGACAAATAAAGGTTTGAAACGCAGCGTTCACATACTGAGATTATGTAACACACACACACACACACACACACACACACACACACACACACACATGTATACTGTAGTGTTTGTCTTGGCAGTTTATTGTTATGAGGGGAATTTACAAATCTTCCAAAGTAAATACATTGAAGATTATATATAGTGATTGTGTGTGTGTGTGTGTGTGTGTGTGTGTGTGTGTGTGTAGTTGCTGAGTAACCAGTTTTTGCTGTCCAGAGGAAGTGATGATGATGTTTGCTCTTCTTCTTCCATAGCAACCTTTCAGATGACATCACTTGTGCTTTAATAGACAGACAGAGAGAGAGAGAGACAGAGAGACAGGCGGAGAGAGAGAGATAGACAGAGAGAGAGAGAGACAGAGAGAGAGAGACAGAGAGAGAGAGACAGGCGGAGAGAGAGAGATAGACAGAGAGAGAGAGAGACAGAGAGAGAGAGAGACACACAGACAGAGAGAGAGAGAGAGAGACAGACAGACAGAGAGAGAGAGAGAGAGAGAGACAGACAGACAGACAGAGAGAGAGAGAGAGAGAGAGAGAGAGTGATAGAGGATGACATGCAGTGTCTGTATTTAGACGTCATGTAATTGAACACGTAATCTGTAATTAATAAATCAGACTGACCTGATGTGGGAAATAAGCTGTTGAAATGTGAATGAGTGTAAAAACATAAGCATATTTTCTCATATATTGAGGCCAGTAGTTAATTATTCCTCATCCAGTGATCAGAAATATTTTTATCAAAGAGCTTCGACTTGATGCTTTACAACTTACTGAAGGTGGAAAAATGAACTGAATATTCAATATGAAGCTAACTTCACTCTGGTTTCATGTGTAGGTGGACAGAGCGATGAGAGCGGGGCGAAAGTCTTTCCAGTGGAGAAAAAGTGAGAGTCGCCTTTCTTACTTAAACTTGTCTCTCTGCTGCAGTGCATTCTGGTCTACTGAGTCTGCTGCAGTGCATTCTGGTCTACTGAGTCTGCTGCAGTGCATGCTGGTCTCTCTCCTGCTCCTGTGGTGGAGAAACTGGTCTCTCTCCTCTTCTACGATGGATTTCTCCCTGTATGATTGTTGAACGTCTCTCGGTGCAAAATGGCGGCTCTAGAAAGAAGCCCTCGCTCTTTGATTCTGAGGGACTGACACCAAAACCTGACGTTTACCGCTGAGGTTTTACATCCTGAAACATTTTCTCATGTCAAACTATAAATATCTGGAGGTGACGTCACCTCGTCTACGATTGGCCGGTTATCCACCAATAAGAAAAACACGACTAACTACTGAATGCAGCCAGGAATGGAAAGAACGTCACCAACAGCTGATTTTAACAGTTAGTGATTTAGGGGATTTCTTCCTCTAACAGGGTCAAACCTCGTTACCACAGGAGGGAGGATCAGAGGCCGTGGGAGGAGCCGGAGCTCCGGGGTTCGACCCCCCGGCTCCTGACAAACAGTACAGTTAGTGTCTTGCGGTCGATGGTGGGAAGATCTGTGTTTAGAAAGATGTAGAAATGACAGAGCGTCTTCTCCCACCTGCATGGTGACACGACTCGGCTGCCAGTCAGATGAACAAGCAGCTGACAGAAGGACAAAACAGAGAAATAAAGATGCGTTTTCAAATTTACCGGCTTAGTGTGGACAAGGTCTGAGTCTCTGTTCAGGATGTTGCCATGAAAACTCACTGGAGCTTCAGAGCGGAGATGAGGCTCGAACCCAGACCCTCTCAGACCGTTCAGTCGCTCCTCTGGAGGTGGAGCTCAAACCCAGCCTCCCGCCCAGACCCTCAGGAAGATCATGCGTGTTCTTAACATGTTGCAGCGCAGTCTTCAACACACTGAGCTGTTTGACGGTTTTCTAAACTCTGCTCTGGATGTTGGAGTTCAAAACCAAAGTGGAACTCCAGCATGAGACCCAAAACCCTCAAGCAAGTCTCACTGGTTTCACTCTCTGCACCACAGAGTCTAAAACACGGAGCTGTTCCTCTGAGAGCCGGACGTCCGGTTTCAAGACACACTTAGACCTCCTGAGCTGGGACGGGCCTGAAGCCTCTTCTGTCCTGAGGCCAGAAACCTGCTGAACCGCCGGCTCTTCTGCTGCGTTCAGACTGAGACCGAGCGACCGGGTTTAGTTTGGTTGTTGCTTCATGTTGTCGTCACGGTGCAGCAGCCAATAACATCACACTGTTGTCTCATTTTTATTTTATTTGGCAAATAATCGTTCTTGTTAAAGTCCCATATTCTCCACTGTCCAGAGTTTTATTTTGTCTTTTGTCCTGCTTTACATGATGTGGGACCTTTAACTGAAGTAATGAATCAGTGGTTGGTGCTTCACCTCTGCATCAGAGTGGAAAGTTTCCACTCTGGAGTTTGCAGCTTCCATTGAAAATGAAAGACTTTGTGTTGCTTTGCAGCCTGAGATCTGAACGCAGCTTCAGAGTGACGGAGCTTCTCCTCACAGATCCTCTGTCTCCGGATGCCGGCTGTGACTGACGAGTGAAAATGTGTCTTGAACCGAAAAGCTCTCCTCAGCTCACTGACCCGCTGCAGCTTCAGGACTTTCCTCTGGTGCTTCAGACGTTTGAAACCCGGATGGAGTTTGAACCCAGAGCATCAGCAGCGTCACTGAGGAGCCACCCGGTCGCAACGCTCTGAAACCGACGACTCGTTCCTCCGGTCCTCTGGTGTTTCTGCTCTGCTCTTCCCACAGATCAGCTGTCAATCAAACACCGTGGGCGGAGCTTCCTGTTGCAGCAGTTTGAGTTTCTCTCTTCTCTGTCTGTTCAGTCATGGTGGCTATCGCTGCTCATGCTAACTACCCAGTTCTTCTTCTTCTGTTCTTCTGACTCCGACTGTTCAGAACAGAGTGGAGGAGCTTCATGAACTGGATGTAGGCTGGATCATGTTGATGCTCAGAACTGGACCAGCTACTGAAGGATCAGCAGGTCTGAGATCAGCTCAAGCTTCTCTTAATGCTGGCTGTCAAACTCACAACCTGCTCAGTTAGTTCTGACTGAGCAATATGATTGGCTGAGAGGCCGTCCAACAGTGATGTCACTGGTCGCAGCATCATCAGTAGACGTTTCTCTTACAGTCAGAGGTCAAAGTTCAAAGAAAGAGAAGAAATCAGAAATCAGACTTTAAACATTTTATTCAGGTTGTTTTATTCGTCCAATCAGCTGCAAGCTGCTTAGCTAGCTACCTGTCTGACATAAATATCCCATGATGCTCTCTGTCTGTTCTGTGTGGACCGGGTCAGAACCTGTTGGGGTAGAATCCTGGTCCTGGTTCTGGTCCTGGTTGTGGTCCAGCAGCTTTACAGATTCTTTCATATTTTGTCACAATTTTCAGAACTGATCAGATCAGATGATTCCATAAAAACATTCTTCACACTAATTACATTGATGACTGATTTCTATAAAAATACATTATTCAGACTAATTACATGAATTAATGAAGAACAAACTACACAACAGCCACAAAACCAGCTAGTTTCCATGACAACAGCGGGGCCGACCAGGTCTGCACTCTGACCCGGGGTCGGGGGTTCAGGGTCAAAGGTCATCTCTTCCCCCAGAACTCGTCTCGTCTCTTCTGAGCGCGCTCCAGGACGGCGGACGCCACCGAGCAGGAAGCGGCCGAACGCCACGACATCACCGACAGCCGGTCGTCTAGGCAACAAGACAGAGTCCGTTTAACGTACCAATAATCTTCCTGAGGTCTGGTTACCATGGTGACAAGGTCTGTTACCTACTATACCTACTAGTATAATACTCTATAGTATATTATATACTACAATATATTCACCTTCATCAGAACCACAACCTCCACCTGGACACCTGAACCTCAAACCTAACTCTCCTGAGAGGAGGAGAGGAGGAGAGGAGGAGAGGAGAGGAGAGGAGGAGAGGAGGAGAGGAGAGGAGAGGAGAAGAGAGGAGAGGAGGAGAGGAGGAGAGGAGAGGAGAGGAGAAGAGAGGAGAGGAGGAGAGGAGGAGAGGAGGAGAGAGGAGAGGAGAGGAGAAGAGAGGAGGAGAGGAGGAGAGGAGAGGAGGAGAAGAGAGGAGAGGAGGAGAAGAGAGGAGAGGAGGAGAGGAGAAGAGAGGAGAGGAGAGGAGAGGAGGAGAGGAGGAGAAGAGAGGAGAGGAGGAGAGGAGAGGAGAGGAGGAGAAGAAAGGAGAGGAGAGGAGGAGAGGAGGAGAAGAAAGGAGAGGAGAGGAGAAGAGAGGAGAGGAGGAGAAGAGGAGAGGAGGAGAAGAAAGGAGAGGAGAGGAGAGGAGGAGAAGAGAGGAGAGGAGGAGAGGAGAGGACGAGAGGAGGAGAGGAGA
>NC_136020.1:24172721-24185221 GCF_048128805.1 Centroberyx gerrardi | reverse complement strand
GCTGTAATACTACTACTACTACTACTACTGTAATACTACTACTACTACTACTGCTGTAATACTACTACTACTACTACTACTGTAATACTACTACTACTACTAATGCTACTACTACTACTACTGCTACTGCTACTACTGTAATACTACTACTACTACTACTACTACTACTACTACTACTACTGTAATACTACTACTACTACTACTACTACTACTACTACTACTGCTACTGCTACTACTGTAATACTACTACTGCTACTGCTGTAATACTACTACTACTACTACTGCTACTACTGCTACTGCTACTGCTGTAATACTACTACTACTACTACTGCTACTACTGCTACTGCTACTGCTGTAATACTACTACTACTACTACTCATATGAAAGCAGTAGAATAACAACATACTCGTCTGTCTCTTCCTCTTCTTCTTCTCCCCAAGCCGAACGCCTTTCAGCAGGAGGACCGGGGTGTGTGTGTATGTGGTGTGTGTGTGTGTTGGTGTGTGTGTGGTGTGTGTGAGTGTCTCCTGCCCCCCCAACAGACGTCCTCTTGCTGGAGTTACTGGAGCGGCTGCCAGTGAAACAGAGACAGACAGACAGTGAGACAGAGACAGACAGACAGATAGACAGACAGACAGTGAAACAGAGACAGACAGACAGTGAGACAGACAGACAGATAGACACTGAGACAGACAGACAGACAGACAGACAGACAGTGAGACAGACAGACAGGCAGTGAGATAGACAGACAGACAGACAGTGAGACAGACAGACAGGCAGTGAGATAGACAGACAGACAGACAGACAGACAGACTAATTTAACTGATATCAAATCAAGAGGCTGTCAGGTGATGCAGCCTCTGTCTCCCACCTGGCCAGGTCCAGAGCCTCCACACAGGAGGTGCTACCGCCGTCTGGATGGGTGCAGAGGTCAGAGGTCAGGCGGGGGGAGGGGGGGTCGGTGTCGGTGGGGGGATCGGTGTCGCTCGGCTCCCACAGAGCGTTGTGTTCAGACTGCAGCTGGCTCAGGTGGTCTCTGGAGAAATTAGTTCCCCAGGATCTGAGGCGGTGCGCCAGAGCCTGCTGCCTCAGCTGCTGCACCTGCACACACAAAGACATCAGCTAACTATATATACTAACTATACTCACTAACTATACTAACTATACTAACTAACTATACTAACTATATTATACTATACTAACTGAAACAGAACATGAGGGGTGAGCCAGAGCCTGCTGCCTCAGCTGCTGCACCTGCACAGAAACACACATGATTAACTAGCTGTACTGACTAACTGTACTGATGAACTAACTGTACTAACTAACTGTACTAACTAACTAACTGTACTGACTAACTGTACTAACTAACTAACTGTACTGACTAACTGTACTGATGAACTAACTGTACTAACTAACTAACTGTACTGACTAACTGTACTGATGAACTAACTGTACTAACTAACTAACTGTACTAACTAACTAACTGTACTGACTAACTGTACTAACTGTACTAACTAACTAATTGTACTGACTAACTGTACTGATGAACTAACTGTACTAACTAACTAACTAACTGTACTGACTAACTGTACGGACTAACTAACTGTACTAACTAACTAACTGTACTGACTAACTGTACTGATTAACTAACTAACTGTACTGACTAACTAACTGTACTGACTAACTGTACTGATTAACTAACTGTACTGACTAACTAACTGAACTGACTAACTGTACTGATTAACTAACTGTACTGACTAACTAACTGTACTGACTAACTGTACTGATTAACTAACTAACTGTACTGACTAACTGTACTGATTAACTAACTAACTGTACTGACTAACTAACTGTACTGACTAACTAACTAACTGTACTGACTAACTAACTAACTAACTGTACTGATTAACTAACTGTACTGACTAACTAACTAACTGTACTAACTGTACTGACTAACTGTACTGATTAACTAACTAACTGTACTGATTAACTAACTGTACTGACTAACTAACTAACTGTACTGACTAACTAACTGTACTGACTAACTAACTAACTGTACTAACTGTACTGACTAACTGTACTGATTAACTAACTAACTGTACTGACTAACTAACTGTACTGACTAACTAACTAACTGTACTGACTAACTAACTGTACTGACTAACTAACTGTACTGACTAACTAACTGTACTGACTAACTAACTAACTAACTAACTGTACTGACTAACTAACTAACTGTACTGACTAACTGTACTGACTAACTAACTAACTGTACTGACTAACTGTACTGATTAACTAACTAACTGTACTGACTAACTAACTGTACTGACTAACTGTACTGATTAACTAACTAACTGTACTGACTAACTAACTGTACTGACTAACTAACTGTACTGACTAACTAACTAACTGTACTGACTAACTAACTGTACTGACTAACTAACTAACTGTACTGACTAACTGTACTGACTAACTAGCTAACTGTACTGACTAACTAACTGTACTGACTAACTAGCTAACTGTACTGACTAACTAACTGTACTGACTAACTAACTGTACTGACTAACTAGCTAACTGTACTGACTAACTAACTGTACTGACTAACTAACTAACTGTTAGGGCTGTCAAAATTGGCCAAAAATGACGTTTGATTATTCCTTCTAAAAAAACACATAGGTTCGAACCATTCAAATATCTATTTTTGCGCATTATGTCCATAAGAGGGCAAACCAATACAACGAGAGACATAACTACTTGTATAGGTATATTTATTTCAACATAAACATGTCTGTTAAAAGATCTACATACCTACACATTACAAAATAAACAAATAAAATAATGTCCTATACCGTAAAACTTAATTTAAAGACCGTAGACCTCTCTCTCTCTCTCTCTCTGCGCCGTGGTTGGTGCTAGAGTGAGAACTGAGAACGCGCTGTCTCTCGGAGCGAGATCAAATGAGGTAATATTCATACTGGTTTAAATAATAGTAACTAACTAATAATTAACTAACTGTACTGACTAACTAACTGTACTGACTAACTAACTAACTGTACTGACTAACTAACTAACTGTACGGACTAACTAACTGTACTGACTAACTAACTAACTGTACTGACTAACTAACTGTACTGACTAACTAACTAACTGTACTGACTAACTAACTAACTGTACTGACTAACTGTACTGACTAACTAACTAACTGTACGGACTAACTAACTGTACTGACTAACTAACTGTACTGACTAACTAACTAACTGTACAGACTAACTAACTAACTGTACTGACTAACTAACTGTACTGACTAACTAACTAACTGTACAGACTAACTAACTGTACGGACTAACTAACTGTACTGACTAACTAACTAACTGTACTGACTAACTAACTGTACTGACTAACTAACTGTACGGACTAACTAACTGTACTGACTAACTAACTGTACGGACTAACTAACTGTACTGACTAACTAACTAACTGTACTGACTAACTAACTGTACGGACTAACTAACTGTACGGACTAACTAACTATACTGACTAACTAACTAACTGTACGGACTAACTAACTGTACTGACTAACTAACTAACTGTACTGACTAACTAACTGTACGGACTAACTAACTATACTGACTAACTAATTAACTGTACTGACTAACTAACTGTACGGACTAACTAACTATACTGACTAACTAACTAACTGTACTGACTAACTAACTGTACGGACTAACTAACTATACTGACTAACTAACTAACTGTACTAACTGCCTCTGTTCTGTCTCTATGTTCTGCCTCTATGCTCTGCCTCTATGTTCTGCCTCTATGTCTCTGTCTCTATGTTCTGTCTCTATGTTCTGTCTCTATGTTCTGCCTCTATGTCTCTGTCTCTATGTTCTGTCTCTATGTTCTGTCTCTGTTCTGCCTCTATGTTCTGCCTCTATGTTCTGTCTCTATGTCTCTGTCTCTATGTTCTGCCTCTATGTTCTGTCTCTATGTTCTGTCTCTATGTTCTGTCTCTGTTCTGCCTCTATGCTCTGCCTCTATGTTCTGCCTCTATGTTCTGCCTCTATGTTCTGTCTCTATGTTCTGCCTCTATGTTCTGCCTCTATGTTCTGTCTCTATGCTCTGCCTCTATGTTCTGCCTCTATGTTCTGCCTCTATGTTCTGTCTCTATGTTCTGCCTCTATGTTCTGCCTCTATGTTCTGCCTCTATGTTCTGTCTCTATGTTCTGCCTCTATGTTCTGCCTCTATGTTCTGCCTCTATCTCATGTGTACGTTGCTTTGGATAAAAGCGTCTGCCAAATGGGAAATTGTAATTGTAATCATACTAACTGAAACAGGCTCTGAGGTACGACTGAGCCTGCTGCCTCAGCTGCTGCACCTGCACACACAGAGACATCAGCTAACTAACTATATATATTAACTATACTCACTAACTATATATACTAACTATACTAGCTAACTATACTAACTATACTCACTAACTATATATACTAACTATACTAGCTAACTATACTAACTATACTAACTATATATACTAACTATATTAACTATATATACTAACTATACTAGCTAACTATACTAACTATACTAACTAACTATATATATTAACTATACTAACTATATATACTAACTAACTATATATACTAACCATACTAACTATACTAGCTAACTATACTAACTATACTCACTAACTATATATACTAACTATACTAACTAACTATATATACTAACTATACTCACTAACTATATATACTAACTATATATACTAACAATACTAGCTAACTATACTAACTATACTAACTATATATATTAACTATACTAACTATATATACTAACTATACTAACTAACTATATATACTAACTATACTCACTAACTATATATACTAACTATACTAGCTAACTATACTAACTATATATACTAACTATACTCACTAACTATATATACTAACTATACTAGCTAACTATACTAACTACATATATTAACTATACTAACTATATATACTAACTATACTCACTAACTATATATACTAACTATACTCACTAACTATATATACTAACTATACTAGCTAACTATACTAACTATACTAACAATATATATTAACTATACTAACTATATATACTAACTATACTAACTATATATACTAACTATACTCACTAACTATATATACTAACTATACTAGCTAACTATACTAACTATATATACTAACTATACTAAATATATATACTAACTATAATCACTAACTATATATACTAACTATACTCACTAACTATATATACTAACTATACTAGCTAACTATACTAACTATACTAACTATATATACTAACTATACTAGCTAAATATACTAACTATATATACTAACTATACTAGCTAACTATACTAACTATATTCACTAACTATATATACTAACTATACTAGCTAAATATACTAACTATATATACTAACTATACTAGCTAACTATACTAACTATATTCACTAACTATATATACTAACTATACTAACTATATATACTAACTATACTAGCTAACTATACTAACTATATTCACTAACTATATATACTAACTATACTAGCTAAATATACTAACTATACTAACTATACTAACTAACTATATATACTAACTATATATACTAACTATACTAACTATACTAAATTAGACTAACTATACTAACTGAAACAGGCTCTGAGGCGGTGTGTCTGAGCCTGCTGCCTCAGCTGCTGCACCTGCACAAAATACAAACCGGTTCTACTAATCCAGTGAACTGACTAACCAGGCTGGAACCACAAGGCCTTTAGTTCTCTGACCTGCATGTGAAGAATCTGCTGATGTGACTGAGCTAACTGCACACCTGTAACTACACATTACTAAACTAATGAACTACACATCACTAAACTAATGAACTAAGTAGACATTACTAATCTAATTAAGTAGACATTACTAATCTAATTAAGTAGACATTATTAATCTAATTAAGTAGACGGCCGGTGGCTGTGCTTGCAGTCGGAGCAGTGAAGCTCCTCACAGGTTTTGTTACACATCATCCACCGCTACATCATTTATTTACAACAATAAAATTATTAGAGACACAAATCAAAGATCATACGTCGTAGAGCGTTGGGAAAATACAAAGAAATGTGTTTAGAGCGCTAACGCTGCGGCTTTGTGTTTCCACGCTACGCTGTTAGCAAACTGGTGGGAATGTTTCATTGGAAAGAGACGTCATTTTGTGATGTCATGCCGTCTCAAATCTGAAATGGCTGCAGATTCCACTTGGAAAAACTTCATCTTGACCCCCCGACCCCAGACACCCCCCCCCCCCCCCCCCCCACCACCACAGAACAAGTTACTAGTACAAGGCTGGTGGGAATTTACCTGTGTGTGTTTGTGTGTGTGTGTGTGTGACTAAGTGTTGTTTCCCTGAAGTGAAGGTCTGTGGTTTCACTGCAACTGACACTCAGCACTTTGATTTACCAGCAACACACATGCACACACACACACACACACACGCACTCTGAAACATACTAAAATACACAGTTACCTCATCTGACCAAGAATAGCTCTGAACAGCATCATAATGCAGAGTGATGAACTGACAAACTGCTGCGGCAGCTGATCTGCCAAGCAGATGCAGCTGAAAATAAATCATATCAATAAATCATCAATACATTTCTAATTGTAGAATATTAAGTTCAAAGCACTGGGCTTGTTTTCACTGAGAACCTCTCTTTTTTTAATCTCTCTGTTTTTATCCACATCACTGAATTTTACAGGCAGACAGATCAGATGGAGCTCAGCGTGAAAATTCACTATTTCTCTGTCAATCTGCCAGTTCAATGACACTTTTTACCATCAAATCACAAGCACACACACACAAACACACACACACACACACACACACACACACACACACACCTGTTACTTTCTATCTGCTGACTACGGAATTGAGATGCACAGCTATCCAATTATTGACTTATACAAGTATATATGAGACAGAGAGAGAGAGAGAGCAAGAAGAAATTTCACTTATTAATCCCCATCTTCACTAAACTGAATGAAAGTGTCCAGCAGCAGGTCCTGCTGGGAGCGGGACAGGCAGCAGGTCCTGTATTATTGTTAATAATATTGTAATAATTTGTAGTATTATAATACTAGTACAATTACATATTGTTACCTCCGCCAAGGAGGTTATGTATTCGGTGCGGTTTGTTTGTTTGTCTGTTTGTCAGCAGGATTATGGAAAAACTACTGGCCCGATTTTCATGAAACTTCGTTGAAGGGTGTAGCATGGGCCAAGGAAGAAACCATTCAATTTTGGAGTGGATCCGTATATTGGTTGCGCTTGCACATTTGCATATCATAGAAGACTGGACTGTTGCCATTGCCATTAAGGACTGGATGGCTAATAACTTTCTACAGCAGACAAGACTGAGGTTCTTATTATTGCTTCAGACAGCATCGTTTCAAAAGTTGCTCAGTGTGTTGGGTCCCTTTCCTCAACTGTACGGTCTAACCTTAGAAATCTTGGAGTTATTTTTGATCAGGATGTACTTTGATCAACATATTAAGTCAGTGACCCGTACATGTTTTTTCCATCTTAGAAACATTGCCAAACTCTCAGGTCTGTTGTGTCACAAGCTGAGTTGGAGATGATTATTCATGCCTTCATATCATCCCACCTGGACTACTGTAATTCCCTTTTCACCTGCCTCAGCAAGTCATCCCTGGACCGTCTCCAGATGGTCCAGAACGCTGCTGCGAGGCTGCTGACCAGGTCCAGCAGGACGTCTCACATCACACCCATCTTAGCTTCCTTACACTGGCTTCCCATTAAGCTTAGCATTCAATTTAAGGTTCTTGTAATCACATATAGAGCCCTGCATGGTCAGGCAGCTGAGTACACCTGACCTGCTCCATCCCTACAGCACCAGCAGGTCACTCAGGTCTTCTGACCAGGCTGACTGCTCGTCCCTCGCTCCAGACTCAAAACAAAAGGTGATGGAGGCTTTGAGATTGTGGCTCATAAACTGTGGAACGCTCTTCCACTGGACTTAAGATCTGCGGTCTCTGTTGACACTTTTAAAAAGCAGCTAAAGACTCATCTGTTCATCTGTTTGTCTAGCCTCTTGTGTCTGTAACTCTGTGTGTTTTTATGTCCTTTGTTTTTATGTTTTATTGTTTTTTACTCTTTTATGGTCTTATTTTAACTATTTTACTCTTGTGAAGCACTTTGTGACTTTGCTCGGTGAAAGGTGCTGTATAAATAAACTTGACTTACTTACAAGGACAGATAAACAAAAACACAATGCAGGAATGCAAGAAATGGCTCTTTAAAGAACCTTCTCTGTGGAACCAGAAATGGTTCTTGTATGGCATTGCTCCGAAGAACCATTTTCGGCGCCCGGAGCGCCCGGCCCACACATACAAGGTTCCACAGCCTGTTGGAATGAGCCGCTTGATGCTAAGATGCAGCTTGTGTTGGGATGTCATGAGGACATGGGGGGGGGGGGGGGGTTCCCTATCATCACTCCCTGCTCTCTGATTGGCTGGTTGAGGTGTCCGCTACAGCAAGTGACAGGATCAGAGCCTGGACACCAAACTGAAGTCTGGATCAATATCTGCATCATTCTCAATAATCTGTTTATGTGAGCTGGCTGACTGAACATCAAACAGATCGATCCTGTTTCACACGTTTGATATCAGATCCCTTCCTGTGGAGACATCAGGTCGCTTTGAGACGACGGGTTGAACTGTTTCATATGTTTAGCAAGAGAAAATAATTCTACGCCCGAGTTTCTGTGTTTGAGATTAAAATGTACTGTGATTTTTCTGATTTTCAACACTGAGAAAATTATTATGGAAGCTGATTTTTGGTGAAACGTTTCAATTTTCCATCTGGTTTGAATTTAGAATTGATTTAGAAATGCAATACATAGCAAGCAAAAATAAAATAAAAATAAACACAGTTGTGGTTACTCTGACTCCTCCCCTCTCTACCTGACCCCTCCCCTATCTATCTGACTCCTCCCCTCTCTACTTGACTCCTCCCCATTTCTATTTGACCCCCGCCCCTTGACCTCTGACCTGTGGGGTGGTGACGTCTGTGACTCCGCCTCCTTCCTGGATCCTGTAGAAGAGAGGACAAAGAAAGCTGGACTCATACTCTGTCAACCTCCTGTTGGACAGACAGACAGACAGACAGGTAGACAGACAGGTAGACAGACAGACAGTTAGACAGACAGAGAGGCAGACAGACAGACAGACAGACAGATAGACAGGTAGACAGACAGACAGATAGACAGACAGAGAGGCAGACAGACAGACAGTTAGACAGACAGTCAGACAGACAGACAGACAGACAGGCAGACTGACAGACAGGCAGACTGACAGACAGACAGACAGGCAGACTGACAGACAGACAGGCAGACAGACAGACAGACAGACAGACAGGCAGACTGACAGACAGACAGACAGACAGACAGACAGACAGGCAGACTGACAGACAGGCAGACTGACAGACAGACAGACAGGCAGACTGACAGACAGACAGGCAGACAGACAGGCAGACAGACAGACAGGCAGACAGACAGACAGTATCACACACCTGTGTCCTGCCTGAGGAGGAGGGGGTGTGGCCTTCTGGGGTGACGGTGACCTCACATCCTCTTTCTGAGGGGAGGGAGCTTCCTGTTGGGGGCGGGGCTTCCTCTCTGGCTCCTCCCTCCTCTTCCTGTTGCTCTGGAGATGAAAACAAACAAACAGCGCTGTCACCATGGTATCCCACAATCCTCTGTGTTTATCTGACATCACAGGGTAAAGGTCAACAGCTGCTAAAACGAACCGCTAACCCTGCAAAACTGTGTGTGTGTGTGTGTGTGTGTGTACCGTGTGTGTGTGTGTGTGTGTGTGTGTGTGTGTACCGTGTGTGTGTGGAACAGAGGGACTCTCTGATGTTCCAGGTGTTTCTGGAGGCGGGGTCCTGTGGGCGGGGCTGAACCCAGGAAGCTCCGCCTATACTCTGTGTCCATGGCAACGGGGTTCTTCTTAAAGGGAGGGACGGACCTGCTGCTGGAGTGAAGCACCTGCAAGGTCAAAGGTCACAGAGCAAACAGCAGGTAAATCAACCAGAGAAAAACAGGAAATATACTGGAAAAATCTTAAATAAAATCACCAGTAAAATCAATAAAAACCACCAGTACAATAACCAGTGAAATCAAGACATCACCAGTAAAATCAGCCAACCACGAAAATCAGTACATTAAATTACAATTATCTTTAAATCACAAGAGAACTTACCACTAAATTTACTTCAAAAATCATCTAGAGAAATCAATCATCTGGAGAAAATCTCCAGAAAAATCAACAAAAATCACCAGTAAAATCATTAACTTCACAAGTAAAATCACCAAAACATTTACCAGTAAAATTGCCAATAAAGTCAGCAGTAAAGTCACTAATTAAATCAGCAGTAAATTCACTCTGTTGTGTGAAATCTGCCATGTGAATAATTCAGTACAACAGAACAACAAACACTGTTACACTGGTTTGGATAGAGAAATACACAGTAACACATTATAATACTAACTGACCAGACTAATGAACCAGACTAATGAACCAGACTAATGGCAGGAAAATGTGTGTGTGTCTGTCCTGCAGGAGGAGCGGTCTGCCTCCACCTGCTGGACGCTCAGCTGAACTGCACGGTATCAGTATTAGTACTGCTGCAGCAGATCCAGTATGCAGAACAGAGCAGCTCAGGACTCAGTCCTTGTACTTCAGTGTTCAGAGTTAGCGACTGGTTCTCTCTGACAGCCTGAACTCTGCTGTGGAGCTTTACTGAAGCTCTTCAGTGTTGGAACCCAGACAGGTGAAGTCCTGCACAGCTTGGAGGGTGGAGCTGCCAGTGGACATGGAGTGGGGGAGGGGGTCCATGACATTTTCCTTCTTCACGCTGATTTTTAGTCCTAAGTTGCTCCAGTCATCAGCAGGCTGAGTACAGAGTGTGTGAGGCTCAGTGCAGCATCGTCTGCAAACAGTTTCTCTGATGAGGATCTTGTGATCTTTGGTGTTTCTCTGAGGCTCAGGAGCCTGCAGACCCAAACAAACCTTCAACTGCTGCTGCAAGACCAGCATGAGAAGGAGGGAGAAGAAGTTGCCAAAGACTGTTGGGGCAAGCAGAGGGGAATGACTTTGAGGAGGAGGAGCCACCGTGCTGCGTGGCTCCTCTCAGGTCCTCATGACAGCAGGAGACGACTGACGGATTGGAAGAGACTTGTCCTGCTGACGAGGTCAAAGGTCTCTGTCACATCGATGAAACCAGACACAGCAGCGTTCTCTGTTCTCTGTTCTCTGTTCTCTCTCTGGAGAACAGCATGTGAAGGTGGAACTGACTTTCCAATACTCAGCAAGGAGATGTGGTGGTAGTTCTTCCATGATAGTGTTTGGTAGTGTTTGATAGTGTTTGATAGTGTTTGGTAGTGTTGGTAGTGTTTGATAGTGTTTGGTAGTGTTTGGTAGTGTTTGGTAGTGTTTGATAGTGTTTGATAGTGTTTGGTAGTGTTTGGTAGTGTTTGGTAGTGTTTGATAGTGTTTGATAGTGTTTGGTAGTGTTTGATAGTGTTTGGTAGTGTTTGATAGTGTTTGATAGTGTTTGGTAGTGTTTGATAGTGTTTGATAGTGTTGGGTAGTGTTTGATAGTGTTTGGTAGTGTTTGATAGTGTTGGTAGTGTTTGATAGTGTTTGATAGTGTTTGGTAGTGTTTGATAGTGTTTGATAGTGTTTGATAGTGTTTGATAGTGTTTGGTAGTGTTTGATAGTGTTTGATAGTGTTTGGTAGTGTTTGGTGGTGTTTGGTAGTGTTTGATAGTGTTTGGTAGTGTTTGATAGTGTTTGATAGTGTTTGGTAGTGTTTGATAGTGTTTGATAGTGTTTGGTAGTGTTTGATAGTGTTTGATAGTGTTTGATAGTGTTTGGTAGTGTTTGATAGTGTTTGATAGTGTTTGGTGGTGTTTGGTGGTGTTTGATAGTGTTGATAGTGTTTGGTAGTGTTTGATAGTGTTTGATAGTGTTTGATAGTGTTTGGTAGTGTTTGGTAGTGTTTGATAGTGTTTGATGGTGTTTGGTGGTGTTTGATAGTGTTGATAGTGTTTGGTAGTGTTTGATAGTGTTGATAGTGTTTGGTAGTGTTTGATAGTGTTTGATAGTGTTTGATAGTGTTTGATGGTGTTTGGTGGTGTTTGATAGTGTTGATAGTGTTTGGTAGTGTTTGATAGTGTTTGATAGTGTTTGGTAGTGTTTGGTGGTGTTTGATAGTGTTGATAGTGTTTGATAGTGTTTGATAGTGTTTGATAGTGTTGATAGTGTTTGGTAGTGTTTGGTAGTGTTTGGTAGTGTTTGGTAGTGTTGATAGTGTTTGATAGTGTTGATAGTGTTTGGTAGTGTTTGATAGTGTTGATAGTGTTTGGTAGTGTTTGATAGCGTTTGATAGTGTTGATAGTGTTTGATA
>NC_136020.1:24162721-24170221 GCF_048128805.1 Centroberyx gerrardi | reverse complement strand
ACTTTTTATCCTGAAGTGTTTAAGTCTCATCTTTCACTTTAAAGAACAAGAGTCTACTTTTTGGTTTTATATTTATATTTTGGACCATGTGTCTCACATCAGCCACACAGAGACGTTATACTGTCTGAGTTAGAAACCTGTCATGTTTAATAAATCTGTCAGTCTGCTGATGAAGATGCTGCTTGTTTATTGGCCGTTCCTCCATCCAATCAGAGCGCAGGTCAGAGGTCGTACCCATCTGGTCGGAGCGGAGGCCGGCCAATGGGACGCTGCGCTGAGGAGACGCACTCCTGGAGCGGGAAACCCTGTAGCTCTTCTGGTATTCACTCACACTCTGGAATAAACAATCAATGAATGATCAGTAATAATCATTATGTGTTTAATCTTCAGACTCATTCTGACTTCTGGTTTTACTTTCTGTTCCATTGTTTTCTTTCCTGCCTGTTCTTCTTCTTCTTCTTTTATCCTGACCTGTCTCCTGTTCTACCTGGTTTCATTCATGTTATGATTTGATGCGCTTTGTAAACTCTGCTTTAACACAAATACTCTTCAGATTATTATCATTAACATGTTTATTAGCAGCAGTAGTGTCATCATGTTTCTCTCTGAGCAGATTGATGTGTTTGATTCAGACGGAGGTGAAAAGGATTAGATCAGATTACATCAAATTATGAGATTATGCTGCGTTCAGGTGCTGCTGGGAAAGTGCGCCACCCGGCACTTCCCAGTCGGCTGCTGAACAGCGTTGCTTTCATGTGCTGTTCAGTCAGAAAATCAAACCTGGAAGACAAGCGATAAACAAACATGGCCGCCCTGCAGCTGAACAAGTAAATAAGATAAACTTCATTCAAACACACGAGCTGACTCTGGCTAATAAAGAAGCAGCCTGGTGGGAAGGTTAAAGGTCACCGCTGCGTCATAACTCGGAAACACAATGTTTTCAGTGTATGTGATTATGTGTATTTGTATCTAATTCCGTATGTATTTTGCGTGTACTGTGACATGTAACATCACTGCCATTTCTTGGAGCAGGTCTCTCTTGAAAAATGGATTGTACCTCAATGAGACAACCTCCTACAATAAAGGTTAAATAAATGAATGAATTTTTAATGAGTTTCTGACTTAATCATCAGACTTTGGAGGCGTTCATGTGACATTTCCACGTAGGAAAATAGTTTTTCCGACAGCACCTGAACGCACCATTAATCCTGAACCTGCAGACAGCGGGTTCTAGGCTCGAGCTGCTAAAACACCGGTACCGGCTCCGGCTCCGGCTCCGTCCGCTGGTTCAGTCAGAGTAGAGTCAGTTAGTTACAGCTGGTTAGTGGACAACTAGTTAGCGAGTTAGCTTGTCATGCTAACCTGCTGCTAACGCTAACAGCGTGAACTGACTGTGTGTGTGTGTGTGTGTGTGTGTGTGTGTGTGTGTTTACCTTGAAGCGGACTGTCATGGCGTCGTCCCTGCCGTTAACTCACTCTTCTGTCATTCTAACCGGCGGGTTGACGGTAACTAACCGACTCAACTAACCGGCTGCTTCTGTTGTTTCAACTTCAGTTACCGGAACAAGCTGCCGCCGTTGCCATGGCAGCTCGGCGTCCTGCGCAGGCGCGGTCGCAGCAGCTACTTCTCTAACAGATCTCGCGAGAGTTCTCACTGTTGAGCTGTCAGGTTTCCTTGCCGTCTGCTGTAAACTGTATTAAGATACATGTTTCATTCTCAGTATTCGGTCTTTTTTGGTAATTTATCTTCTTGTGTAAATGTTTTTCTGTTCAGTATTTCTCCTGCTGTTTCAAAATATTTATTTTGTACAGAGTTTAAATATTTCATTAAGCTTTCACTTTGAAGAAAAGGAGACAGGTTCTTATCTGTTTCTGAGAGAATATTGACTCTTTATACTGAAGTGTTTAAATCTCATCTTTCACTGTAAAGAAAAAGAGACCGTTTTTTTGGTTTTGTTTAGTTTTTTTTAACCATATTTCCTTCAGTCCGGACTGCAGCTCAGGACAGAGACAGACTCAGTTCATGTTGGACAGATCTGTCAGTCTGTCTCTGCTCCTCTGTAGCATCAATAGGCAGTTTCTAATGTATTAGTTGTAGCCCTAATGTAATGTAATGTCATGTAATCCAGTCTGTAGTCGAACTTTACATAGACAAGTCTGAAGTCAGCCAGCAGGGGGCGACATATATCTATCTATCTACCTGTCTCTCTGCCTGTCTGTCTGTCTGTCTCTCTGCCTGTCTGTCTGCCTGTCTGTCTGTCTGTCTGTCTGTCTCTCTGCCTGTCTGTCTGCCTGTCTGTCTGTCTGCCTGTCTGTCTGTCTCTCTGCCTGCCTGTCTGTCTGTCTGTCTGCCTGTCTGTCTGCCTGTCTGTCTGCCTGTCTGTCTGTCAGATTGACTCCACTCTTCAGGTCTCTGTTACAAAATTGCACCACTTTTATTCATTTAAGGCTTTTTAGTTTTAGTTTACATTTGGCTTCACCCCCCCCCCCCCCCTCTTCAGCCCCCCCCCCCCCTGCAGCTGCTGTGGGCTTCCTGTTCTGTACTGGGAACAAACCAGTCAGCCCAGTTCATCACCAGTTAACAGGAGAAAGAGAGAAAACATGAAGTTTATCCTCCAACAACCAAACTGTCTCCTTTAATCTGACTGTTGTGTTGCAGTCTGGAAGCAGCAGCTCTTCTTCTCTGGTTTTAAAACATGCTGTTTGCTGTAGAAATATGAGCATGCAGACTGAGCGCCTCCTGCTTCAACATGCTGCATGACATCACCATGACATCACACCGGACATGCTGCAGGAAAACCACTATACTGACCAGGAACTACAGCGTGTACTGCAGTACTACAGACCAGGCAGTACTACACGGTGTACTGCAGTACTACAGACCAGGCAGTACTACACGGTGTACTGCAGTACTACAGACCAGGCAGTACTGCACGGTGTAGTACTGCCTGGTAGCACTGCAGTATTCAGTCTCTGGTTTAACATGACAGTAAGCTGAACATCCTGGCATTTAAACAAAACTCTGTTTAAGACTTAAACAAAAAAAAGAAAACTGTCTGTAGCTGCTGCTTCACAGGCCACGCCCCCCGGCCACGCCCCCTGTGCCCGTCCCCCCCCACCCCTCCCAGTACAGACAGGCTGACCCACAGACAGCTGATCCACAGAGAACGGCTCAAACCAAAGTGTAACAGACAGGGGGAACAGTCACCACCAGGCAACACAGCATGTCATGATGTCATGATGTCACGTGACCCTGCAGGAAGGGGCGGGGCTTGGACCGGCTCCGGCTCCTCCTCCTGCTGTTCAAGGAAAACATCAAACTTCTCCTTTAACTGCTGAGAACAGACAGCAGCGTCATGTGTTCCTGCTGCTGCATGCTAACAATTAGCATCCAGTCAACACAGTGTTAGCATCCAGTCAACACGGTGTTAGCATCCGGTCAACACGGTGTTAGCATCCGGTCAACACAATGTTAGCATCCGGTCAACACAATGTTAGCATCCGGTCAACACAATGTTAGCATCCGGTCAACACGGTGTTAGCATCCGGTCAACACGGTGTTAGCATCCGGTCAACACGGTGTTAGCATCCGGTCAACACGGTGTTAGCATCCGGTCAACACGGTGTTAGCATCCGGTCAACACAATGTTAGCATCCAGTCAACACGGTGTTAGCATCCAGTCAACACAATGTTAGCATCCAGTCAACACAATGTTAGCATCCAGTCAACACAGTGTTAGCATCCAGTCAACACAGTGTTAGCATCCAGTCAACACAGTGTTAGCATCCAGTCAACACAATGTTAGCATCCAGTCAACACAGTGTTAACATCCAGTCAACACAGTGTTAGCATCCAGTCAACACAATGTTAGCATCCAGTCAACACAATGTTAGCATCCAGTCAACAGTGTTAGCATCCAGTCAACAGTGTTAGCATCCAGTCAACAGTGTTAGCATGCAGCAGCAGCAGGAACACATGGATGATGCTGCTGTCTGTTCTCAGCAGTTAAAGGAGAAGTTCAACCAGTTTTCCTTTAAGACACGATACGTTGAGAATGAGACCGGCGGATGAGTTGGTTAATAATAATAATAATAATAACAATAACAATAATAATAATAATAATAATCAGGTAATAATGTGGTTAATAACATAGAAAAGGAGCCGGCCGTCCTGCTGGCTGTCACGCTCTGTAAATGGAACGCACCCCGGGTTCCACCTGGGCCAAACAGACCACTGCCACACACACACACACACACACACACACACACACACACACACACACACGCACATACACACACACATACACACACACACACACACAGGGAGGTGATGAACACTAAAGCCTGTCTGCTGTCTGAAGGCAACATGAGCAGCAGACTGGAGTCAGCTCACTGTGTAGTACTGCAGTACTCTGTGTGGTACTGCAGTACTCTGTGTAGTACTGCAGTACTCTGTGTGGTACTGCAGTACTCTGTGGTAGTACTAGTAGAATAATTAACAGTACTACAGCTGCTGTTTGTCTGTTTGGTTCCAACAGGAGAGCAGATGTTCTTGTTGGTTCTTGTTGGTTCTTGTTGGTTCCTGCTTCTCTAAATGAAACACGGCTCAATTTCAGGGAAACTTTTAGCGTTTTGGAAATGAACTCAGTGTTAGCGTCGTTAGCGTCATTAGCGCTCCAACACATTCCATTAGCTGCAGGCTAACGAGCTAGCAGCACCCATTCGCTTCTTGAAGAACATGCTAATGACGCTAACGTGTTTAACTGAGCGGGCGGTGAGCTGACCCCAGGCCTGCTGACCCCCCCCCCCCCCGCCCCCCCAACCCCCCCCCCCCCCCCCCCCCCTCACCCCTGCCCTCACCCCCCCCTCACCCCCCGAAAACAACAAAAACATTAAATGACTTTTCTATCTTTTCACACAGAATCATAACAATAATAATTACTGTAAGTTTCCACAGGTCGCACAGAGCCACACACACACAGTCAGGCTGCTGTCAATATGGAGCCGTCACCATGGCAACAGAATCACCTGTTACTACAGCAACAGCATGGAGCGGGACTATGGAGCCAACATGGCCGACAGTGAAGTGGGTGTGGCTCTGATCTGCTGTCAGCAAACAAAAAGAGACAGAAGAAGAGAAACTGATGAAAGGAAAGGAAAGGAAATAAACATTTAAATTTAAAGCAGGAAGCCCCTCCCCCAGCACGAAAAGGGCTAGCAGAGAGCATGATGGGAAATGTAGTTGAATGGGCGGTTGGGTGGACAGCGCCGTTCCTCCAACAACAGAATCATCATCTTCATCATCATCATCAGTCTGGTTTGGGTTTAATGTTTCCAAGGCAACAGTAAGAGGGGGGGGGGGGGGGGTGTCCTCATGGAGACAGAGGTCAGTCCGCCTGCCAGCCGCTGATGTTGACAATGACGATGTTGTTGTTTGTGTGTTAAAGGGGCGTGGCCAGCTGGAAGATGTCCTGTGATTGGTTGGTTGGTTGTCAGGTGGGCAAACACCTGGAGAGAGAGAGAGAGAGAGAGAAAGAGAGAGAGAGAGAGAGACAGAGAGGGAGAGATAGAGAGGGAGAGAGAGACAGAGAGAGAGAGAGAGACAGAGAGAGAGAGAGGGAGAGACAGAAAGAGAGAGAGAGAGAGACAGAGAGGGAGAGAGAGACAGAGAGAGAGAGAGACAGACAGAGAGGGAGAGAGAGAGAGAGACAGAGAGAGAGAGAGAGAGACAGACAGAGGGAGAGAGAGAGAGAGAGAGACAGACAGAGAGGGAGAGATAGAGAGAGAGAGAGACAGAGAGAGAGAGAGAGACAGAGAGGGAGAGAGAGAGACAAGAGAGGGAGAGAGAGAGAGAGAGAGAGAGTGTGGTTGATGTATACTAACGAGCATGTAGAATGGTGCATTCATGTGCTATCAGATATATCAGAAAAACAAATTTCTTACTGGAAATTTAACATGAACTCTATGAACCTTTGTGTCAGTCAACAGTAAGAAAACACATCGATGCTCCTTTAAAGTTGGCCAGACTAACCTCACATCTGTCTGAATGAAGTTCGTCTAATTAGTTACCAGACGGCCATGTTGTTTATTGTTTGTCTTCCTGGTTTGATTTTCTGACTAAACAGCACATGGGAGCCCGGGACATCGGAGTTTCCCAGCAGCACCTGAACGCAGCGTCACTCACCTGACATTAGAGGAGCTGACAGTTGGACTTTTTGCGAGTTTTCCCCGGAGCCGGACTCTTCCTGTTGATCTGCCGCACCAGGTCATAGAAGATCTGCACACACACACACACACACACACACATACATACACACACACTTCTGTATTACTTTAACTGCTACTACAGTTGTTGTTGTTGTTGTAAGAAAAATAAGAAGAAACTGTTTGGTAAAATTTGTGTGTGTGTGTGTGTGTGTGTGTGCACCTCGTTCACGTTGATCTTGCTCTTGGCTGAAGTCTCCAGGAAGGCGCAGGAGTTCCACTGGCGGGCGAGGCCGACGCCCGACTCCTTCCCCACGACTCGCTCCGCCTCCAGGTCGCACTTATTCCCCACCAGGATCATGGGAACCTGAATATTAACATAACATTACAACCAGGATCATGGGAACCTGAATATTAACATAACATTACAACCAGGATCATAGGAACCTGAATATTAACATAACATTACAACCAGGATGATAGGAACCTGAATATTAACATAACATTACAACCAGGATCATAGGAACCTACACAGTAATATATGAATATTCATATTATCATGCTAACTGGGATGAAAGCAGTTTTGATGAATCAGGCATGTGTGTGTTCTGACAGCCAATCAGCGAGCAGGGAGGAAAACTTCTTCTGCTGCAGCCAAACTTCACATTTCCACAGAATTCAGATCTGATGTCTGCTGACAGCTGTTAGCATGTTAGCATGTTAGCATGTTAGCATGTTGGCTGCAGCTCCATGTTTCGGTGACATCACACACTGAGGCTTGTTTCACTGCAGCGCTGATGAAAAGGTTCATTGTACCAGCAAGTGGAAATCTGAGGAAGAGTCTCATCCTGTTCTGCAGGAATGTCTTCCTGCCCCCCCCAACCCCGCCCCCCCCTTCCCCCCCCCCCCCCCCCAGTGGAAAACTCCAGTCTGACTGCTGTCAGCTTGTAACAGCATGTAACAGCAGAGTCTGCAATGTGTGTGTGTGTGTGTGTGTGTGTGAGTGTGTGTCGTACGTCCTCGGTGTCTTTGACTCGGAGGATCTGCTCCCGGAGGTCCTGCAGGTCGTTGAAAGTCGACTGAGCGGTGATGGAGTAAACCAACGCAAAACCCTGACCGTTCTTCATGTACAGGTCCCGCATCGCCGTGAACTGCTCCTAACAGACAGACAGGTAGAGAGACAGACAGGTCAGAGACAGACAGACAGGTCCCGCATCGCCGTGAACTGCTCCTAACAGACAGACAGGTAGAGAGACAGACAGGTCAGAGACAGACAGACAGGTCCCGCATCGCCGT
>NC_136020.1:24159904-24162521 GCF_048128805.1 Centroberyx gerrardi | reverse complement strand
CATTAACATCAGTGTGTTTGCGCGCTAGTTAGCTAGCTAACAGTTTGTTCAGGTTAACTGAGCTGACTCTTCTCAAGCTACAACTCAGAGTGTTTTGGAGTAGAGACTAGGGCTAAAGACAAGACAGTTTACTGTGTCACAGTAACCAAATCCACCTTATCACACTATTCACTTTTACTGAGAACGTTACTGAATGGATCTACAGCCACTGTAACAGAGCTTGGTTGTGATTCCACTTGAAGTAATATTAATTTTTAGTGGCTCAGGGTTGTGGGTCGAGCTCTTCATTCACAACACAACGCAGATATAGAAGTAGTTACAATGGTGCCGTGACAGATCTTCTGGCATGATCACGTCAGGGGAGACTCCGCATTTCCTGAGGTTTTGACCGCAGTTGCGGATGAGTTCACTCTTGCTTTAGTTTGCCATTGGTGTAGTGCTCTATCTGGCCACAGGAGGAGACAACATTCTCTTGACAACTTGTGACTGACTTGGCACTCCACTGTGATATTTGGGCTACTGGAAGTGTCTTGTGATTTCTTTTGTGGGGAGACAAGAAGGTTTATCTATTTTGTACGTCCTCTGTGTCTGTGTCGGATAACAACCCCTTGACATACTGTACATACTATCCAAAGCAAGACTGGATGCCTGTGAACAAAGATGGATCACCAAACTAGCGCCCTTTCAGTTTGACATCAAATACATCCCTGGTCCTAAAAATGTTGTTGCTGACGCTCTGAGCAGAGAGCGTCAGCCAGCCTAGCACGCTCCATTGCCTGACAAGGGTCCCGTATGAGACACTGCTGGCTGAGGCTGCTGCTGTGTGCACAGACAGGGTGCAAGATGTGCTCCGTTGGTCTACTCATCCATTTGACAGAGCCTCTGAAGGGGAAGAGACTGTCAATTCCCAATGTGTGGCAGTTGTCCAGCTTGGTGCTATGTCGACGCAGGAGGTGGTGGCTGTTCTACCTGCCCACGAACAGCAGGATACGGGAGTGTGCCCACTTTTATTGCCACAGCTTTCTCAGGCTGTGTTGCCATCAGAACAGATTGGAACGGAGGTGCTGTCACATGATCAGCTGATGGATAAGCAGAGAAGTGATAATGTACTGAATAGAGTGATCTTCTTTGTGGAGCAGGGGAGGAGACCATCAAAGAGAGAGCATGCTAAAGAACCGATTAATGCAATGCAGCTGTTGAAGAGCTGGGATAAGCTGACAATGGTACTGTATCAGGTGTCCAGTAACACTGTCATGAAGAAGAAGACTTACCTGTATGTTGTTCCAGCTTTGCTGCGTTCTAGAGTGTTGAAGGGTGTCCACGACGAAGCTGGTCATCACGACCAACAGCGAACCCTATACTTCATGAGGCAGCGGTTTCATTGGCAAAGCCTTGGAAGGGATGTCATGGAGTATGTGAGGCTCTGTCGCCAATGTGTGGTGAGCCTGAGGCTAGAGCACCTTTGGAGAACATCAGGACAACTGAGCCCCTTGAACTAGTGTGCATAGATTTCTGAACTGCTGGAGATTCTGCAAACAGATCCTTGGATGTGCTTGTTGCCACTGACCACTTTACTAAGATGGCTCACAATCAATCTGCAAAGGCTGTAGCACGTAGGCTGTCGCATAACTATTTCTGTATCTACGGCTTTCCAAGACGCGTCCACTCTGATCAAGGAGCCAACTTTGAGAGTGCTCTGATTGCTGAATTGCTGAGTGTGGCTGGTGTTCAAAAATCCCACCTTATCATCCTATGGGCAATGGATCCTGTGAGAGGATGAACAGGACATTGGGAAAGATGATACGTGCTCTGCCTCCAAGAGCAAAACAGAGATGGCCGGAAGCACTGAAATCTCTCACTTTTGCATACAACTGCACCATCCACAAGACTACAGACTATGTGCCCTTTCTACTGATGTTTGGGAGGATACCAAGGCTGACCACTGATCTGGCCTTTGGTACTGTCCTGGACAACCCCGAGGTTGTGGACTATGATCAGTATGTTCAGTCACTGCGGAAGGCCTTGAAGGAGGCCATGGGGATCTCACAAGGTGTGACAACAAAGCAGTTAAAGAGGCACAGTGACTTGTACATCCGGAGAGTGCGGGGGCACCAGTTGAGGTGGGTGATCGTGTGTTGTTAGCCAACAAGGGGGAACATGGAAAAAGGAAGCTTGCTGACCGTTGGGAGAATGTCACTTACCTGGCTGTTGGGGTGAATGCTGGCAGTCATACCTTCAGAATCCAGCATAGCTCAACTGGTCAGGTGGGGGTGGTGCATCGAAACCTGATAATATCAGTGAACTTCCTTCCTCTTGACACCTCTGACAGTAGGGTGGATATGTCTGTCTTGTCTGATTCTGTGGGTCTTGATGACGGGCATGGGGCTGCAGCTGATATATACTGCTGGGTACAGGACCAGAGTGTGGGTATCGGATCTGCCGTCTGAGAGGTCCAGCTTAGCAAGTTTGGAGGCCGATGTTCAGCCCTTGGGGGATCCGGATGCCCAGCCGCCTGACTCAGCTCTTGTTCAATCTCAACCCATTAGCTCCACAATGCTGGACGAGCATGTTGTTCTGCCCCCTGGCTCCATCCTGGGATGACCCTTGTTGCAACATG
>NC_136020.1:24142404-24152404 GCF_048128805.1 Centroberyx gerrardi | reverse complement strand
CTCTCTCTCTCTCTCTCTCTCTCTCTCTCTGTCTGTCTGTCTGTCCGCCGGTCGCTTCCGCAAACCCAGCCCAGCACGGCTCGGCTCGGCACCGGCCTGTCTCTCTCTCTCCCTCCTGTCTGTCTCTGTCGGGATCGCTTCTGTCTCGCGGCCCTCCTGCCTGCGGTCCGGACCGGTCTGACCCGGGAAAACATGAAGGAGGGAAAAAGAAAGAAAGAGAAAAGAGAGAAGGAGAAAGGAAGCGGTACTCACAGTCATCCGCCGTCCGCTGCTCGCTCTCTCTCTCTCTCTCTCTCTCTCTCTCTCTCTCTCTCCCTCTCGGTGTCTCTCTCTCTGAGCCGCTCCCTCCTGCTGCTGCTCTCCGCCGTCAAGCTAGACGAGGCGAGCACCACGACTTCCCGTCACTACTTTCAAAATAAGAGCCTCGATGCTGAACGTTTGTTATATAGCGTTTTGTGAGTAAATGTAAAAAAAATAATAAAAGAATTGTCAGTAAAGGAGGAGTCAGTAGTGACTGACAATGCAGCGTTCAAAATAATTCAAAATAAAAGCCTTACTGAGTCTGCATGTTGCAACATTTTTAAGTTATATAAAGCACCAAAGTTAAAGTAAGGAATAGTCTGTAGTTAAGGAGGAATCGGCAATGAATGGAAATGTTTTTTTTTTTTGTTTTTTTTTTGTTTGTTTTTTCACAAAATTTCCTTTCTCACTGCATATATTTTTATTTATTCTATTTTTATTTAGATTATGTTAGTATTTGCTGCTGCAACAATACAATTTCCCCATGATTTCCCAATAAAGTTTCATCTGCTGTAACACTGATGAGAGACGCAGCAGTTGAAACTCTTTAACCACTCATAGTCCATCTGAACCTGCAGCAGTGAGACAGGAGCAGCAGTGAGACAGGAGCTGCAGTGAGACAGATGGAGCAGTGAGACAGGAGCTGCAGTGAGACAGATGGAGCAGTGAGACAGATGCAGCAGTGAGACAGGAGCTGCAGTGAGACAGATGGAGCAGTGAGACAGATGCAGCAGTGAGACAGGAGCTGCAGTGAGACAGATGGAGCAGTGAGACAGATGCAGCAGTGAGACAGGAGCTGCAGTGAGACAGATGGAGCAGTGAGACAGATGCAGCAGTGAGACAGGAGCAGCAGTGAGACAGATGGAGCAGTGAGACAGATGCAGCAGTGAGACAGGAGCTGCAGTGAGACAGATGGAGCAGTGAGACAGGAGCAGCAGTGAGACAGGAGCTGCAGTGAGACAGATGGAGCAGTGAGACAGGAGCAGCAGTGAGACAGATGGAGCAGTGAGACAGATGGAGCAGTGAGACAGGAGCTGCAGTGAGACAGGAGCTGCAGTGAGACAGGAGCTGCAGTGAGACAGATGGAGCAGTGAGACAGGAGCAGCAGTGAGACAGATGGAGCAGTGAGACAGATGGAGCAGTGAGACAGGAGCTGCAGTGAGACAGGAGCTGCAGTGAGACAGATGCAGCAGTGAGACAGGAGCAGCAGTGAGACAGATGGAGCAGTGAGACAGGAGCTGCAGTGAGACAGATGCAGCAGTGAGACAGGAGCAGCAGTGAGACAGATGCAGCAGTGAGACAGGAGCTGCAGTGAGACAGATGCAGCAGTGAGACAGGAGCAGCAGTGAGACAGATGCAGCAGTGAGACAGGAGCAGCAGTGAGACAGATGGAGCAGTGAGACAGATGGAGCAGTGAGACAGATGGAGCAGTGAGACAGATGGAGCAGTGAGACAGGAGCTGCAGTGAGACAGATGCAGCAGTGAGACAGGAGCAGCAGTGAGACAGATGGAGCAGTGAGACAGATGGAGCAGTGAGACAGATGGAGCAGTGAGACAGGAGCTGCAGTGAGACAGGAGCTGCAGTGAGACAGGAGCAGCAGTGAGACAGATGGAGCAGTGAGACAGATGGAGCAGTGAGACAGGAGCTGCAGTGAGACAGATGGAGCAGTGAGACAGATGCAGCAGTGAGACAGGAGCAGCAGTGAGACAGATGGAGCAGTGAGACAGATGGAGCAGTGAGACAGATGGAGCAGTGAGACAGGAGCTGCAGTGAGACAGGAGCTGCAGTGAGACAGGAGCAGCAGTGAGACAGATGGAGCAGTGAGACAGATGGAGCAGTGAGACAGGAGCTGCAGTGAGACAGATGGAGCAGTGAGACAGATGCAGCAGTGAGACAGGAGCAGCAGTGAGACAGATGGAGCAGTGAGACAGATGCAGCAGTGAGACAGATGGAGCAGTCAGACAGATGGAGCAGTGAGACAGGAGCAGCAGTGAGACAGATGGAGCAGTGAGACAGATGGAGCAGTGAGACAGGAGCGGCAGTGAGACAGGAGCTGCAGTGAGACAGATGGAGCAGTGAGACAGGAGCGGCAGTGAGACAGATGGAGCAGTGAGACAGGAGCTGCAGTGAGACAGATGGAGCAGTGAGACAGGAGCTGCAGTGAGACAGATGGAGCAGTGAGACAGGAGCTGCAGTGAGACAGATGGAGCAGTGAGACAGGAGCTGCAGTGAGACAGATGGAGCAGTGAGACAGGAGCAGCAGTGAGACAGATGGAGCAGTGAGACAGATGGAGCAGTGAGACAGGAGCTGCAGTGAGACAGATGGAGCAGTGAGACAGGAGCAGCAGTGAGACAGATGGAGCAGTGAGACAGATGGAGCAGTGAGACAGATGGAGCAGTGAGACAGGAGCTGCAGTGAGACAGATGCAGCAGTGAGACAGGAGCAGCAGTGAGACAGGAGCTGCAGTGAGACAGATGGAGCAGTGAGACAGGAGCAGCAGTGAGACAGATGCAGCAGTGAGACAGGAGCTGCAGTGAGACAGATGCAGCAGTGAGACAGGAGCAGCAGTGAGACAGATGGAGCAGTGAGACAGATGGAGCAGTGAGACAGATGGAGCAGTGAGACAGGAGCTGCAGTGAGACAGATGGAGCAGTGAGACAGGAGCTGCAGTGAGACAGATGGAGCAGTGAGACAGATGGAGCAGTGAGACAGATGGAGCAGTGAGACAGATGGAGCAGTGAGACAGATGGAGCAGTGAGACAGGAGCTGCACTTCATGTCGAACACAAAAACACTTTCAGCTTCTCTCTTCAGGAAACAGTTTACAAATATTAGGCTTTTATGTTGAAGGCAAGGCAGCCTAACTTCCTGTATTTCTCGAGCTAACTCCCGCAGCTTGACTCGGCCGCTCCTCTCTCTCTCTCTCTCTCTCTCTCTCTCTGTCTCGTGACGTCGCAGCCTCGTTTTCAGTTTCCAGCTCCATCCCGCCCGCCGAGTAGAATCCGCTGCTGCTTCTATTCTGTTCCACTTTGTTCTATTCTGAACGGCGCCGTGACGTCACGGGCCTGTCCCAGTCTGTCCAGCTGCCTTGCTCAGCGGCACCAGGTCACACACACACACACACACACACACACACACACTGCAGTGACAGAGGAATGACAGGAATGCTTTGGAGGAATGTTAGCCCACTCCCTCCATCTGACACACACACACACACACACACACACACACACACACACACACACACACACACACACCACACACTGCAGTATTGTGTCATTGAAACTTCACATACTTATTTACTCACCAGCTGTTCACATTCAACTCTTCCTCTCTCTCTCTGTCTCTCTCTCTCATATTAATGGTTGTTCTATTTCTAATTTATTAATAGAACAACGAGCCGCTCTGATGTGGCTGAATAGAAATAAATTAATAAATAAATAAAGCAGAGGAGGCGGAGTCGGAGGTCGGGAGGTGAAGCTGGTCTCCAGTCAGTTTCTACTGAGGTGAGTTTGATGTTGAAGCTGCGTTCAGGTTCAGTCGGGAGAGCGGAGCGTCTGCAGCAGACTGTGAGAATAACGCTGATCATGTTTCCTCCTGTCCTCCAGCAGGGGGAGCTGTGAGTCTGCAGCTGGGATTTACAGTAAATGAAAAGCACCTGAAGGCATCATGAGGCTCAGACTGCAGCTGCAGGAAATTAAACTCCAGCGGCATCAAGCTGCTGCAGGCTGGAGGTCAAAGGTCAAAAACTCCTGATCAAACTGCAGAGGAAAAAACTAAAAACCAAACCTACAGGAGACTGTGTGTGTGTGTGTGAGAGTGTGTGTGTGTGTGTTTGCAGTGTCAGAATGCAGCGCAGCATGTCAGAGCGTGTGATAGGAACGCGCCCCAGGCCACACACACACACACACACACACACACACAGCAGTGTTTACTACAGCTGTGAAGCCACACCCAGACAGGAAGGAGTCACTAAGAATAGACCCCCCCCCCCACCTCCCCCCCGCTTCCCTTTCACCAACACACACTTCCTCTGGGTGTGGATCTGTGTTTCTGTCTACCTGTCTCTCTCTCTCTCTCTCTCTGCCTCTCTCTCTGCCTCTCTCTCTCTCTCTGCCTCTCTCTCTCTCTCTCTCTCTCTCTCTCTCTCTCTCTCTCTCTCTCTCTCTCTCTCTCTCTCTCTCTCTCTCTCTCTCTCTCTCTCTCTCTCAATTCGACTCAATTCAAATGAGTTTTATTGGCATTAAATACAACAGTATCTGTTGCCAAAGCAAAACAGTGATAATCAAGAAAAAGTAGCAATAACAACAAAGATAACTGAACAGTAGAAAGTTGTAATTATTCAATCACACACAAAGTAAAAAATAGAAAGTATTTAGGTCAGTTCTCCTGTCAGCATGTTGTATTCAGCAGCTGGAGACACTTTGTTCTCCAAGGATAGAAAGGAGTTTTTTGTCAAGAGGAAGTTTTTCAAAATATTTCTCTCACATTTTGATACCTGGTGCAGGTGAGCTCTGTCTGCACCTGAGCAGAGTGAACACAGCCTGTCTGTCTGTCCTCTCTGGGTTGCCAGGTCTGTCAGAATGTCTGTCTGTCTGTCTGTCCTCTCTGGGTTGCCAGGTCTGTCAGCCTGTCTGTCTGTCTGTCCTCTCTGGGTTGCCAGGTCTGCAGGTTTATCTGTCCTCTCTGGGTTGCCAGGTCTGCAGGTCTATCTGTCCTCTCTGGGTTGCCAGGTCTGTCAGCCTGTCTGTCTGTCTGTCCTCTCTGGGTTGCCAGGTCTGCAGGTCTGCCTGTCTGTCTGTCCTCTCTGGGTTGCCAGGTCTGTCTGTCTGTCTGTCCTCTCTGGGTTGCCAGGTCTGCCGGTGTCGGCCTGTTTCTACAGCCATCTGGTATCTGGTGGAGGTTTTCCTCAGTTCAGGATCAGACACACTGGTCAGGTCATCTGCCAACGTGTCTGTGTAGAGCTGAATATGTTTCTAATTTACTTTGACATTTAATTAATTTGTTCCAATATGATTGATACCTTTCTTTTTGTTCATCTATAATTTGGTTGGGCCAAATTAACTGAGGTCTGTCCCGCCCCTCTCTCTCTCTCTCTCTCTGCCTGTCTCTCTCTCTGCCTGTCTGTCTCTCTGCCTGTCTCTCTCTCTGCCTGTCTGTCTCTCTGCCCGTCTCTCCAACCTGTCTCTCCCATTCATTCTTAATGGAGCAACAGCAGCTCACAATAATGTGGATAATAAAAAGAGGTCAGAGGTCAGAGGTCAGAGGTTTGGGGGCGTGGCCTCCAAAGTGCTGGCGGTGGTTTTTCATGATGTCCTGTGGAGAAGTTTCTCTCTCAGCTCTTCTGACCCCCAGCAGGACGCGGACCTCTCTGAGCGCCGGGGGGCCGGACCGGTTCTCACTGCAGAGCTCCACCGACCAATCAGGACGAAGCAGGGGCGGGGCCACGAGCCCGCAGCCCACCATTTTGTAGCCAACGTTAGCTAGGCTAACGTTTATCTTAGCCTAGCTAACGTATCCTGGCAAGAAGACCGGACAGGGTTAGTAGAGTCTAGTCCAGTAGAGTCCAGTACAGTAGAGTCAGTCCAGTGTGAACATGCAGTAGAAAGCAGCAGCTCTGTGATTACTGCTCGTTTGTAACCAGCGGCAACGGCATGCTAATTAACCAATCACATGACCTCGTTACCCAGCAACCGGACAAACACAAAAGGCCAATCAGGCGCCACCTGTCACGAATAAATTATAGGTTCAAAGAGTGAAGGAGAGAAAATCATCAGCATGTGAATGATGGAGCCCCCCCTCCCCCCCCTGTCAGAGCCTGTTGCTAGGACACGAGATGATGTCATCATCAGTTTGTTATTAGTTTGTTTCCTCTTTAATTAGCTGCTGCCTCGTTAAACCAGCCAATCAGAGGCAGGATCAGGCTGCTGATCAGGAAGTTGGTTTTCTGCAGATATGAACAAGAAAACTCAACAGCAATAGTACTAATATTAGCAGTAGTACTAATATTAGCAGTAGTACTAATATTAGCAGTAGTAGTACTATTAGCAGTAGTAGTATTCCTCCTGTAGTACTCCGCTCTCTGTCTCCCTCTGCTGGTCAGTCAGAGTCTCTGTGTGTTTCAGCAGCTGCAGTACAAATTCCAGTCAGAGGTCAGAGGTCAGAGGTCAGGACTCTGCTCTCTAAACACTACGCCCCCCCCCCCCCCCTCCCTCCCTTCTGAACTGGACCTGTTGGACCTGTACATGGAGGCAGACCTGAACTTAGTCCTGGATCTCTCACACAGAGAAATAAATGAAGGAGTCAGAGTATGAAGGCAGGCAGAAATGGACCTCTTTATTTATTGGGCGATAAACAACAGTGGATTGTCCTGACCAGACCAGACTAAACCAGTCTGAACCAGATTAAACCAGACTGAACCAGATCAGACCAGTCTGAACTAGATGAAACTGGTCTGAATCAGTCTAAACCGGTCTGAACCGGTTCAGGCCGACAGGAACAAGTAACGCAATTCATCAGTCACTTCCTGTCTCCAATACGCCCGGCATTATGGGTAATGTAAGGTAATATTATACCATGTTACCATAGCAACAGCCATACAGATCTGGCATCGTCCAGTCAGGTCTGGTCAGATGGGAGCTGGACCAATAGTCTCCCCTCCTCCCTCCCTCCCTCCCTTCCTTCCTCCTTTCCTTCCTTCCTAGGAGTGAAGGGAGCGAGGGCGGGACTATTGATCTGGTCCCAGGGAACAAAGAAGCTGATTGGTCCACAAACAGTAAAACCCCGCCCACCCCGTCATCCCAAGCATCCTATTGGTTGCCTACACCAGTTGAACAGAGCAAGCCCTTCTCCCATTGGCTGCCAGAACTCAGGCAGGCCGTTTTCCATTGGTCAGTTTGATCTCACGCCAACTGTCAGTCACTCAGCAGCGGCCAATCAGGTTACAGTACCTGTGGAACTTTCTGGAATTAGAAAAAAAAAAAACGAAAAAAAAAAACAAAATAAAAAACAACAAACCCCAAAAAGAATAAAAAAAGAGGAACGATGATGAACAGGAAGATCAGCCAATCAGCTGGCCTCGCTAGAAAAACAAACAGGAAGTGGGAGGAGCTTCCAAGCCTCAGAATGGAATTTTTCTGGAATTTTATTTTTTTGTTCCGTTTTTGTCCTTTTTGTCCGTGTGTGTGTTCCTTTCTCCTCCGACTGCTGACTCAGTGCAATGCATCATGGGAACGATCGATCGCTAGGAGAGGGTGTGTGACTACAGATGTGTGTGTGCGTGTGTGTGTGTGTGTGTGTGTCTGCGTCCTGTTGTCATGGATACATGCTGCAGGGTAGCGCTCCAGCAGCGGTGGTGCCGTGTTGCATCATGGGAAGTGTAGTCTTCTTAGCTGGTGTCCATGGACTCCATGTTGGCGGAGCTGGAGTCCCTCTGGATGGAGTCAAAGATGGCCGCCAGCTCCTGATTGGACGAGATCTGGGACTGGAACTCTGACATCAGCGGGGACTTCTCGGCCTCGGGGATCGTCAGCAACGCAACGACCGCTCGCATCGCAGAGCGCTTCAACTCATCCTGCTTCTCAAACTCCTGCTTCACAGAGTTAGCCTTCACCTGAGAGACAGACAGGCAGAGAGACAGACAGGCAGAGAGAGAGAGAGAGAGAGGCAGAGAGACAGACAGACAGAGAGAGAGAGACAGAGAGAGAGAGGCAGAGAGACAGAGAGAGAGAGACAGAGAGACAGACAGACAGACAGACAGACAGACAGAGAGAGAGACACAGGTAGAGAGACAGACAGGCAGAGAGACAGAGAGAGAGAGAGAGAGAGACAGGCAGAGAGACAGACAGATAGACAGAGAGAGAGACAGGCAGGCAGAGAGAGAGAGATAGGAGACAGGTAGAGAGACAGACAGGCAGAGAGAGAGACAGGCAGGCAGAGAGAGAGAGACAGAGAGACAGATAGAGACAGACAGAGAGACAAACAGAGAGAGAGAGACAGACAGGTAGAGGTAGAGAGACAGACAGGAAGAGAGACAGACAGACAGAGAGAGACAGACAAGAAGAGAGACAGACAGAGAGAGAGACAGGTAGTTAGACTACAGTTCAAATCAAACTCCTGCTTCAATGTGTTCGCCTTCAGCTGGAGAGACAAACTGTCTGTGTACCTTGGTAGTGCACGTGGCTCTCTGTGTGTGTGTGTGTACCTTGGTAGTGCACGTGGCTCTCTGTGTGTGTGTGTGTGTGTACCTTGGTAGTGCACGTGGCTCTCTCTCTCTGTGTGTGTGTGTACCTTGGTAGTGCACGTGGCTCTCTCTGTGTGTGTGTGTACCTTGGTAGTGCACGTGGCTCTCTCTGTGTGTGTGTGTACCTTGGTAGTGCACGTGGCTCTCTCTGTGTGTGTGTGTACCTTGGTAGTGCACGTGGCTCTCTCTCTGTGTGTGTGTGTGTGTGTGTACCTTGGTAGTGCACGTGGCTCTGTGTGTGTGTGTGTGTACCTTGGTATTGCACGTGGCTCTCTCTGTGTGTGTGTGTGTACCTTGGTAGTGCACGTGGCTCTCTCTGTGTGTGTGTGTACCTTGGTAGTGCACGTGGCTCTCTCTCTGTGTGTGTGTGTGTGTACCTTGGTAGTGCACGTGGCTCTCTCTGTGTGTGTGTGTACCTTGGTAGTGCACGTGGCTCTCTCTGTGTGTGTGTGTGTGTGTGTACCTTGGTAGTGCACGTGGCTCTCTCTCTGTGTGTGTGTGTGTGTACCTTGGTAGTGCACGTGGCTCTCTGTGTGTGTGTGTGTACCTTGGTAGTGCACGTGGCTCTCTCTCTCTGTGTGTGTGTGTGTGTACCTTGGTAGTGCACGTGGCCCGGAGCGGCTCCACCAGGCGGTCCAGTCTCTGCAGGACTGCGCTGGGACAGAGAGACGACAGCCTGGCCAGCATCAGGAAGGTCAGCATCTGCAGCACAACACGTCACCGTGAGCTCACAGCCGTCCCGTGTTTGTGTTCATTTACCATGTTCTTAACATGTATTTAACATGTTTTGGTGTGTTTTTAGCGTGATGTTATATTGAAGTCATAGTGGTCGCTCAGGCTCTTCTAGCTGTTCTGTGGTGTGTTTATCATGATCTTAGCGTGTGTTTAGTGTTGTAGCGTGTTTTGAGACCTTGATGTCGTATAGGTCCTTTAAGCTGTCCTCTACCTGTGTTTTTAGTATGTTTAACATGTTGTTACCGCGTTTAACATGTTTTTAACATGTTGTCAGACCTTGATGTCAGACCTTGATGTCGTAGTGGTCTTTCAGGCCGTCCTCTACCTTAGTTTTAGCGTGTTTAACATGTCTTTACCGTGTTTAACATGTTTTTAACATGTTGTCAGACCTTGATGTCGTAGTGGTCCTTCAGGCTGTCCTCTACCTGTGTTTTTAGCGTGTGCAACATGTTTTTAACATGTTGTCAGACCTTGATGTCAGACCTTGATGTCGTAGTGGTCCTTCAGGCTGTCCTCTACCTGTGTTTTTAGCATGTTTAACATGTTTTAGCGTGTCTGACATGTATTTAGCGTGTTGTCAGACCTTGATGTCGTAGTGGTCCTTCAGGCCGTCCTCTACCTGTGTTTTTAGCATGTTTAACATGTTTTAGCGTGTCTGACATGTATTTAGCGTGTTGTCAGACCTTGATGTCGTAGTGGTCCTTCAGGCCGTCCTCTACCTT
>NC_136020.1:24134904-24137404 GCF_048128805.1 Centroberyx gerrardi | reverse complement strand
GAGACAGACAGGTGAAGAGAGACAGACAGGTGAGAGAGACAGACAGGTGGAGAGAGAGACAGGTCAGTATCAACCAACACATGTTCGATACAAAGGAAAATATCACGATATTCACAAAATATTGCAATATTCGATTATCAAATATCGGCCTAGTAGTCAGACAGACAGGTAGTCAGTCAGACAGTCAGACAGACAGACAGACAGGTGGTCAGACAGACAGTCAGACAGTCAGACAGACAGGTGGTCAGACAGACAGACAGACAGACAGACAGGTGGTCAGACAGACAGTCAGACAGTCAGACAGGTGGTCAGACAGACAGGTACCTCTTCACTGGAGGAGGAGAAAGCGTCCAGGATGACGGTCTTGAGTTCTGGTTGGCTGCTCAGATCCACATGGTGTCCCACCTCGCCCAATGAGAGCAGAGCGAGCAGCCGGATGGAGTCTGTGGAGCGGCTGTTCTTCACGTCCTATTGGCCACAAAGACAACACACTGAGAGAAGGCCCGCCTCCTCCACCAATCAGAGGCTGAGGAGGCTGCTGTCACTCCTGCTGAGTCAATCAGGGTCTCCCTCTGCTGGGCCCCGCTCCCTCCCTCCCTACATCTCTCCCTCTATCCCTCCATCTCTCCCTCCCTCCCTCCATCTCTCCCTCCATCCCTCCATCTCTCCATCTCTCCCTCTATCCATCCTTCTCTCCCTCCATCCCTCCATCTCTCCCTCTATCCATCCTTCTCTCCCTCCATCCCTCTATCCATCCTTCTCTCCCTCCATCCCTCCATCTCTCCCTCTATCTATCCTTCTCTCCCTCCATCTCTCCCTCCCTCCCTCCATCTCTCCCTCCATCTCTCCCTCTATCCATCCTTCTCTCCCTCCATCTCTCCCTCTATCCATCCATCTCTCCCTCCCTCCCTCCATCCATCTCTCCCTCTATCCATCCTTCTCTCCCTCTATCCATCCTTCTCTCCCTCCATCTCTCCCTCTATCCATCCTTCTCTCCCTCCATCTCTCCCTCTATCCATCCTTCTCTCCCTCCATCTCTCCCTCTCCATCCTTCCCTCCCTCCATCTCTCCCTCTATCCATCCTTCTCTCCCTCTATCCATCCTTCTCTCCCTCCATCTCTCCCTCTATCCATCCTTCTCTCCCTCCATCTCCCTCTCCATCCTTCCCTCCCTCCATCTCTCCCTCTATCCATCCTTCTCTCCCTCTATCCTTCCTTCTCTCCCTCTATCCATCCTTTGCTCCCTCCATCTCTCCCTCTATACATCCTTCTCTCTCCATCCATCCTTCTCTCCCTTCCTCCATCTCTCCCTCTCTCCTTCCCTCCCTCCATCCCTCCCTCTCTCCATCCCTCCTCCTCTCCATCCATTCATCTCTCCCTCCCTCCCTCCCTCCAGCTCTCCCTCCCTCCTTCCATCTACCTCTCCCTCCCTCCATCTCTCTCATCCCTCCCTCTCTATCTCTCCCTCCCTCCCTCCAGCTCTCCCTCCCTCCAAATCAATGTCATCTTGGACACATCATTCCCTGAAGTTTCGTCCCATCAGCAGCGTTGGAGATATTGTGCAGACAGACAGACAGGCAGACAGACACACAGACAGACAGGCAGACAGACAGACAGGTACCTGGATGAACTGTCCCACCACAGCCGGCCCCTCGGTGGGACAGGCTCTGGTCAGGGCGGCGACACACTTGGCGATGGAGCAGTACGCCTGTTTGTGCGGCAGAGCGGCACTCTGGGAGTAAACCGGTCCGGTCAGCATCCTCAGCAGGTCCATGTAGCCCAGACCAGGTGTGTCTGTGGCCACCAGGGCCTGCACACACACACACACACACACACACACACACAGTTAGCATGCTAATACAACCTGCTACAGTCGACCTGCATCATTTGCTTTTTCAGCAATTTTATATAATTACCTGATGTCTATAAAATACATCCGTTACGTTTTTTTCAGTAAAAATAGTTTAGTTCTAGCTTTAGCTGTTCACTTCCCAGTGTTTGTTTCCCACCTAGCAGAAAGCAGCAGCCAGCTGCAGCTGAGTGGCAGCTGTACTGTAAGTCAGGGTGTAAATCTACACTAACTGTTATGTTGACACTACAGCTGTGTCTGTTCAGTCCACCATCAGACTTCAGGTACATCTTAGCTAGTCGAGCATAAACGGACCGCTAACCAAAACATCGTCGCAGACAGTGACGTTTCACCTGCCGCAACTACAGCTAAAATCAATATCTTAAAATTAAATTATAAATTTGCAAATGTTTACAAACACATCAACAAATAGGTACGTTATCGTGTATAAAGCAGGCTATAAGAATTCATTTCAGCACCTCCTATACCAGCCATCTATATGTAGCCTACAACTATATAATTAATAGTGACATCAAGCGGTTTAACCGTTATTTTCAACAGAGCAAAAGTTAGGCATTTCCCCCTAATTAACAGGGTGGGAAAAAGTTATTTGTTTTATTGATGGCTAAAGAAAGTTGTAAATTTGTTATTG
>NC_136020.1:24122404-24124904 GCF_048128805.1 Centroberyx gerrardi | reverse complement strand
TGTGTGTGTGTGTGTGTGTGTGTGTGTGTGTGTGTGTGTGTGTACCCTGGTAGTCCTCGTCGTTCTGCTCAGCGTCCATGGCGTTGTCGTCCTCGTCTTCGTCGTCGTAGTTGTAGTTGGGGTCGTAGGTCAGGTAGCGCAGACACAGAGAGATCACCGTGGGAACGTGGGGGTAAACCTCCTTAGGACACCTGGAGACAACAACAAGTAAACAACAACAAGCAGCAAACAAACCATAAACAACCACAGCATCATCATAAGTGTATATGTGTGGTAGTGTGCATTTTTGTGTGTATATTAGTCTATTAATGTGTATTAGTGTGTATTAGTGTGTATTAATGTGTATTAGTGTGTATTTAGTGTGTAGTACCTCCTGACGAAGGACTCGAAGGCCTGGATGCAGTACTGTTAGTGTGTATTAGTGTGTATTTAGTGTGTAGTACCTCCTGACAAAGGACTCGAAGGCCTGGATGCAGTACTGTTAGTGTGTATTAGTGTGTATTTAGTGTGTAGTACCTCCTGACGAAGGACTCGAAGGCCTGGATGCAGTACTGTTAGTGTGTATTATTGTGTATTAGTGTGTATTAGTGTGTATTTAGTGTGTAGTACCTCCTGACAAAGGACTTGAAGGCCTGGATGCAGTACTGTTAGTGTGTATTAGTGTGTATTTAGTGTGTAGTACCTCCTGACGAAGGACTCGAAGGCCTGGATGCAGTACTGTTAGTGTGTATTAGTGTGTATTTAGTGTGTAGTACCCCCTGACGAAGTACTCGAAGGCCTGGATGCAGTACTGTTAGTGTGTATTAGTGTGTATTTAGTGTGTAGTACCTCCTGACGAAGGACTCGAAGGCCTGGATGCAGTACTGTTAGTGTGTATTAGTGTGTATTTAGTGTGTAGTACCTCCTGACGAAGGAGTCGAAGGCCTGGATGCAGTACTGTTAGTGTGTATTAGTGTGTATTTAGTGTGTAGTACCTCCTGACGAAGGACTCGAAGGCCTGGATGCAGTACTGTTAGTGTGTATTAGTGTGTATTTAGTGTGTAGTACCTCCTGACGAAGGACTCGAAGGCCTGGATGCAGTACTCTCGGAGCTCGTCATCGTCAACGTTACAAAACTTCACAACCAGCGGGATTATCTTCTCCAGATACTCTCCTGGACAGACAGACAGGTAGAGAGAGACAGACAGGTAGAGAGAGACAGAACGTCAGCGCTGCATATGATTGGCCCGTTGCAGCCGCTGTGGTCAGACAGGAAGTGATTCGTTTCACCCATTAAGAAAACAAGGAAGAGAAAGTAAACAGAGATCTGTGGAAAGTCTCCAAGCAGCAAGTCAAGAATAAATATGAGACCAGTTGAGTCAGTGGACAGAGAGACAGACATCTGATGCTCCTATCTGTTCTGAAATGTTGAGTTCTATTAATCCTATTACCATATTTCCTCTAATAGTCAATTAAAAGCCGGGTCTCCGATAATGGCCGTGGTCGACACGAACAAATAAAGGCCGGCCTCAAATACAGGCCGGGGAAAAAAACAAAGGAAACAAGACCGTGTCCGTCTCCTCTCTCCGCCGCTGTCCTCTCCGCCGCGCCCACGGCCCGCATCGATCCTCCCGGTCCGAGCCCCGGACCCCCGCCGAGATCTCGGCCGGATCACCGGGAACACGTCGGCGCCCGGGTTCAGTTAGCTTCAGCTTACATGCAAACAACGGTGGATACCGGTAAACTCCTGCTGCCTGTCTGTAACTGTAGTTTGTAACGTACAAGTGCCACAAGACGGCTCGGCCGGCGGAAGACTCTGGAGCGTGCCGTCGTCGATTACCGTAATTATCGTAATGCATTGCAGTAACAAAAAAAGTCTACCTAACGAACCCCAACTTCTGTGTTCAGTCAGCAGAGGGACGGTCCTGCTGTGTTCAGTCAGCAGAGGGACGGACCTGCTGTGTTCAGTCAGCAGAGGGACGGTCCTGCTGCTGTGTTCAGTCAGCAGAGGGACGGACCTGCTGCTGTGTTCAGTCAGCAGAGGGACGGTCCTGCTGCTGTGTTCAGTCAGCAGAGGGACGGACCTGCTGTGTTCAGTCAGCAGAGGGACGGTCCTGCTGCTGTGTTCAGTCAGCAGAGGGACGGTCCTGCTGTGTTCAGTCAGCAGAGGGACGGTCCTGCTGTGTTCAGTCAGCAGAGGGACGGTCCTGCTGCTGTGTTCAGTCAGCAGAGGGACGGTCCTGCTGTGTTCAGTCAGCAGAGGGACGGACCTGCTGTGTTCAGTCAGCAGAGGGACGGTCCTGCTGTGTTCAGTCAGCAGAGGGACGGTCCTGCTGCTGTGTTCAGTCAGCAGAGGGACGGTCCTGCTGTGTTCAGTCAGCAGAGGGACGGTCCTGCTGCTGTGTTCAGTCAGCAGAGGGACGGTCCTGCTGTGTTCAGTCAGCAGAGGGACGGTCCTGCTGTGTTCAGTCAGCAGAGGGACGGACTGATGGACCTGGAGACTCATCATCTGTAACTTCAA
>NC_136020.1:24099904-24117404 GCF_048128805.1 Centroberyx gerrardi | reverse complement strand
CACCTAGTAAACACGCCGGAGCAGAACCGGGATTTATTCAGTGTGAAGTGGCCTGAAGCTGGGCAGACGCAGGGGCAAACGCCATGGTAACCATGGTAACCATTACCCATAACATTCTATCAGCTGTCTGTTACTTTGTAATCTACTGACCCAGCTCATGACCGAGGAGAACAGCAGGAGAACAACAGGAGAACAACAGGAGAACAGCAGGAGAACAACAGGAGAACAGCAGGAGAACAGCAGGAGAACAACAGGAGAACAGCAGGAGAACAGCAGGAGAACAACAGGAGAACAGCAGGAGAACAGCAGGAGAACAGCAGGAGAACAACAGGAGAACAGCAGGAGAACAGCAGGAGAACAGCAGGAGAACAGCAGGAGAACAGCAGGAGAACAACAGGAGAACAGCAGGAGAACAGCAGGAGAACAGCAGGAGAACAGCAGGAGAACAGCAGGAGAACAACAGGAGAACAGCAGGAGAACAACAGGAGAACAGCAGGAGAACAACAGGAGAACAGCAGGAGAACAGCAGGAGAACAACAGGAGAACAGCAGGAGAACAACAGGAGAACAGCAGGAGAACAACAGGAGAACAGCAGGAGAACAGCAGGAGAACAGCAGGAGAACGGGCCGACTGACCCGGTCGGCCTGCTGGTTCTGTGTGCAGTCTGACAGACACCATGCTGACCACAGAGCCAGCAGCAGGTTCTACAGGTCAGGCCACATCGTTTCATTAGGCTACTGATTGACTGATTTGTCATATTTTCTGCCGGATAGTCTGGCCGACGAGTTTATTTGTCGGACAACTGCACGCTTTACCGGCCAAAAGCCGGCACATACCGGCTAACGGAGACCCTGGTAGAACTAGGGCTGGGCGATAAGTCGATTTTATCAATTAATTCGAATTTATGGTTTAGGACGATGTGTAAAAATGAAAATCGAGATTCACTTTAACCTGGGTAAATACGGGACGGATCGCTCTCTGTCAGTCAGCCCCGCCGCTTCCCTGAGCTCCCGCAGTCGACAACAACGCACCGAGGTTTCCCCTCAGACACAAACACAGCGTCGAGACGGCAGCACGCGCTTCTACAGGCGAGGAGCTCGTTTGGAAACGGTTCGGTTTTGCAACGTCGAGCGAAGCACCGTCCGTTGTAAAGTTTGTCTAAAGTCTGTGGCAACTAAAGGCAGCAGCGCGACAAATTTATTCAGCGTCTCCGACAGAGGCAGCAGCCGAGCGGGAGAAGTGTGCGGCAGAACCCAAACGCCCGCTACAAAGCAGGTAACATTAGCAGGGCTCCCGGTGGAAAGACATTACAGGGTGTAGGTGTAAAAAAATTGGAGATTTTATTTTTAGGCCATATCGCCCAGCCCTAGGTAGAACCCAGTAGAATCCAATAGAAACCAGTACAAACTGACCTTCCTCTCGCTGTCGTCGTCCAGTTTGATTGAATCTTTCTGCAGCTCAGACATCAGGTCATTAGTAGCCATAAACCTAGGAGAGAGAGAGAGAGAGAGAGAGAGAGAGAGAGAGAGAGAGAGAGAGAGAGAGAGAGAGAGAGAGAGAGAGAGAGAGAGAGAGAGAGAGAGAGAGAGAGAGAGAGAGAGAGAGAGAGAGAGAGAGAGAGAGACTCAGTTTGGTACCAGCTCTCTCATACAGATTAACAGACAGTGGACTCAGTGGAAAAGTGTATGATTGTATAAAATCAATGTATACAAACAATAGCCTACATGTGGGGTTACATTTTTACAGAAATGAACAAAGATGGCAGAGGTCCACTGTCCTGCACACAGGTCTGAAACGTGTCTCTATGCAGATGACTTGGTCGTGTAAACATCCTAATGACTTTCCAAAAAACATCCAGTTCACAGGAAAATAACTTCACACTTGGAGGTAGTGCTGGGTGATACAGTTTAAATTAATAACACAATAATCACAATATGGATTGTGCAAAATCACATGTTAAATAACCAAATTAATGTTACAATTACAATTTCCCATTTGGCAGATGCTTTTATCCAAAGCGACGTACACAAACTAATTTCCCAGAAATCACCACATCATCACCATGATTCACTGACCAGAAACCAGAAATTGAGTTATTGCCCGACTCTACTTGGAGGTGAAGTTATTAAACATACAATTATTTGTCATTATGCACAGTTCTGCAGGTGAAGCTGTGAACGCTCTGAAAGAGACAGCAAGCAGGGCAAACTGTGCCAAGACAGCAATCCACTCCACATACCAGTTCAGACCTGGCTCAAAACTTTCACATCAATACTTTGCCATAGCATTATATGACCAAAAACAAAACTAGATTTTAACAATTGGGAGAAACTTCCAGCTGAGACCAAGAGTCCAAACCTTCAAGCAGCAGTTCCTCCAAACCTCCAGACCTCCAGACCTCCAAACCTCCAACTCCATGAAGTCTCTGGACCACAAACCAACTTCTGATAAAATATAAAGTCAAGACATTTTCTCCACCAGAGGTTTTGGTCTCAGCAGCTAATTTCATTTCTTCTAATGTGTGTCCTTATGGAGATTTTCAAAATAACTGACATTAACAGATATAACAGATAAAACACGGGGTTGTTTTCCTAGTGATTGACAGGTCGATTACGGGCCAATAGCAGGCGGAGCTGCGGCTCTGTTGACGACCCAAACTCCGCCCCCTCCACCTTGGCTCCGCCCTCTGCCTCTCTTTGGCTGCTCTGGCTACAAAACACGTCAACAAACACAACCTGCAGCTTCCAAAGCTTCAGGAGACGATGGAGGAAGAATCAGATTCTGCATGAAGAGTCTGCACATCGACACAGAAACGCCCCAAACTGCCTGCAGGTCAGAAGCAAGGCGACACCCCCAACACCCCCCGACACCCCCCGACACCCTCTACACCCCCCAGCACCCCCCGACACCGTCTACACCCCCCACCACCCCCCACCACCCCAGGAAGAAACCTGAAGAATCACTTTGGACTGTGATGGACAGTGACGGGACGATATGCCGAGATTCAGTATATCTCAATACAAAACATGTCAGTCTGTATGTTGTGTCAGGAACATGAATGGTGATATCAGCTCCATGTTATTCTGCTGTCAGGAACATGAATGGTGATATCAGCTCCATGTTATTCTGCTGTCAGGAACATGAATGGTGATATCAGCTCCATGTTATTCTGCTGTCAGGAACATGAATGGTGATATCAGCTCCATGTTATTCTGCTGTAGTAATCACTAATGAGACTCTTGACCATCACAGTTTCACAAGCTCTCCATCCAAATTATATTATTGTCACTTTGGAACGACATTTTTCAACAGGACAAACGAACACCAAGTCAGTCAAGTCCTTTAATCTGGACTGAACCAGAGCCACAACACACAGGACAGCAGAGCCTGTGGTCCAGTCAGCAGTGACACTGTCTCTATATCTATCTACAGTTTCTATCATCTCTACATGCATCTACAGTAAGTCTATCATCTCTATATCTATATACAGCATCTGTCTATCATATCTATATCTATCTACGACAGGTGATTCAACCTGCAGCCTCTGCTTGGACCAATCACAGCTGAGTTTTAAATCAAACCCCATCTGATTGGCTGCAGAGTGAGAAGACAGGCTGCTGAGAGAAACAGGCTTGCAAGGCACTAGCCCAGCACCAGCAGACTGGCTGTACTGGTCAGGTCCCAGCAGCAGACTGGCTGTACTGGTCAGCTCCAGCAGCAGACTGGCTGTACTGGTCAGGTCCCAGCAGCAGACTGGCTGTACTGGTCAGGTCCCAGCTGCAGACTGGCTGTACTGGTCAGGTCCCAGCAGCAGACTGGCTGTACTGGTCAGGTCCCAGCAGCAGACTGGCTGTACTGGTCAGGTCCCAGCAGCAGACTGGCTGTACTGGTCAGGTCCCAGCAGCAGACTGGCTGTACTGGTCAGGTCCCAGCAGCAGACTGGCTGTACTGGTCAGGTCCCAGCAGCAGACTGGCTGTACTGGTCAGCTCCAGCAGCAGACTGGCTGTACTGGTCAGGTCCAGCAGCAGACTGTACTGGTCAGGTCCCAGCAGCAGACTGGCTGTACTGGTCAGCTCCAGCAGAGTGTGGAGCTGAGTGAAGCTGTCAGGTTCAAACTAGCCCCGCTCAGCTCCAGGACCAGGACCAGGATCAGGACCAGGACCGGTCTGTCCACCTGGTGCTGCTGCCTGCCAACACTTCAGTCTGGTGGTCAACAACAACACACACCACCCAATACACACACACTGACATACACACCACCCATTTGTACACAGATTCCTCCAGAAAGCTTCAGCCTCCTCAGTCTCTGCTGACAGTCGCAGCATCTGGTCAGTGATTGGCTGAAGCTCTGGACTGTTCCAGTGTTTCATGGTTCTGCTTGCTGCAGCCGGTCCTGTTGTTTACAAGTCTGTATTGTCTGTTAGCATGCTACCACACCCCTAACCCGACAGGCAGTTAGCGACTAGTTAGCTGGATGACACACATTATTAGCTGCTATTTGCTTCTCAGCAGCTACCAGTGACAGCTAACTAGCTGGTTAGCTAGCACGCTAACTTAATATTTTATTCCTGCCAGCGCTAACCGACATGATCACGCACCGTTTAATTCAGCTAACGTTACGGTTAGCTAACATCGCGTTAGCTTGCGGCATGACATAAGTTAGCGCTGGCAAGCTAGTTAGCTACCACGAAACGAGTTAGTAGGCAAGCTAACCGCTAACTACCGTTAACCTGCAACCCCCCTGTCCCGCTTATGTGATATGTAGCAAGCTAGCTGGCGAACTAGACGTTAACGTTGTCGTCAATTCTAAAGCATCGTCAAATCTGACAAACATCGCTGCTGTTTGTAACGTAACGATCATCAGACAGGTGGCAGCTAGCAGTTAGCCTAGCATGACAGCCGGAGGCCTCAGCCTCCGTTAGCTACCCAGCCTGTTTTCATGCTATTTATCGCTCAGTAAACAGCCGTCTGCACCGGGAATCTAAACCCGCTGCTGCTGCCCGTGGCTCCGGGTTGATTTTACCTGAAATCCTTGTCGCTGGAAGTCATTTTCTCCAGCAGGTTGGAGATGTGGTACGAGGCGCTCGCCATGTTGGTGCTGTTAGCCGTTAGCCGTTAGCCTCCTGCTAGCAGACTGTGGTCAGTGTGTGTTCCGGCTGCTTGCTGTCTGTTGCTCTGACTGTCTGTTGCTCTTACGGACTGTTGAGAGGTAAACTGTCTGTTCTGCTTCTCTCTCTACAGCAACGGACCGGACTGTCGCATCCCGCGGAGTTTGGTGTGTTTGAATGGAGCTCCCGTTCTCTGCAGAGGGGCGGGGTTAGCAGGCTGGACGCTGAGGGGTCAAAGGTCACAGCTTTAGTTGGTTTTTTTTCCCACGGGTTACAAACTGGAACTTTTTTATCTCTATATTATTTTCAAACTGTCTCTAATGTATCTTCTATATTATTTTTTAATTATTATTTAAATTACCTGTACATTTGTTTATGAGGAGAATGCAGCTTTGTCTCTCCTGTACAGAATGGATGGAAAAGAACATTTGTCCTGTTGACAGGAGGAATCTGATCACATCGACATGTCTGTTTAAAGCACAAAGTTGTTTGCAGTAAGAAAGAATGTGATTTGGTGTTTAAATCCATCTGTAAACTGTCACCCACCAGCATGTGTCCACCTCCTCTAATCTAAGTTGTGTTGTAGTCCTGAAGACCGGTCTGAAGACCACATGTTGAAGGTCCCGTCCCGTCTGGGAATCAACTGCATTTTTACTCGTCTCTTTTGACTCGGTCTCGGAATTTTATTTCAAGACGGTCGAGACCTCAACTGCAGTAACATCATCACCTGCTGGTGCATTGTCTGATTTATTTATTTTTACTAATGTTACTCTCATGGTTGTGACTTTCTGCCTTTGTTCATTATCTAGGTTTTGTATTTCTTTGTGTATTATGTTTCCCTGTCTAGTTCTTTTAGTTCTACGTGTACCATGTTTCCTGTCTGCCCCAGCTGTGTCTCATTTGTAATCACCCCCCATGTGTATATTATGCTGCCTTCAAATGGGGTCGTGTTTACCGTGTTCACGAGCAGAGTCCATATGAGCGCCCCCCTCCCGTGGTATTCGCGACTTCGGAAGTGGAAATTTTCTGAAAGCTCCGAGTTCACGAGTCGTGTGCACGACTTCCCGTGTCGTCACCACGAGCTCACGAGTTCCATTTGAAGGCAGCATTAGTCTTGTTCCCCAGTCGGTCTTGGTCGGATCGTTGCTTTCTGTTACATGTGTCAGTTTATGTGTGAAGAGCTCTCGTCTTTGGTTTCCTGTGTCACCTGCAACCTGTTATATTAAACACCCAGTCTTGGGTTTAATCACCACCTGCCTCGCTGTCCTGCATTTGGGTCCTCACCACACCTCCAGTTAACAGTTACTTAAAGACCTCAAAATAATAATGTACCTACCGTTAAAGTTTATAGGGCAGCAGAAAACCGTATCAGGTTTCTGTTTACAAATCCTGGTTCTAACAGGCCAGTTTGAAGCAAATTGTGGAATTTAAAGTTTCACTTTTGTTTCACAGTTGGAGACTCTGCTGCTGGTCTACTGCAGCTTCACATGACATGTGATGTGCACAACACGCATTAGAGATCAATTTAGATCCATTTCTATACACTGACCAACTTTTTATTTTGTGATGGTGTAAACTTTATTTTTTTTTGGATGCAAATGAGCCGTGTCGACTAATGCAGACTTTGCATTCTTCCTACATTTCTATTTACATGCTGAGATGATGCTGTGGCTTGAAGCCCCGCCCCCTCAACCATGATTCGTGGTTTTCAATGTCAACGGATTTCAGGCCAACGCCCCTCAGCACAGAAGGGGGCGTTGTTACATCTGAGAGCGAGACGACCACCTTCACCTGGTGACTGTTTATACTGTTACTAACACAGTCAGGAGCAAGTTGTGGAATTTGAAGTTTGACTTTCGTCTAGGGGAGTAGGGGAGAGCGGGGCAAGTTGTCACATTGGTAAGTTGTCTCAGTGGCTTTATTTCTGAAACTAAATATTTTACAGCCAAAAGTCCAATTACAAAAATGTTTACTTTCTTATTATGAGGTTACCTATGTTGATTACAACAGTAAGTCAAAACACAATTTTTTGTTTAGTTTATTTGATAATCAGAAGCAATGCAGAGCCATCAGTCATGCATTAATTAATTTCATTGAGGATAACATAAAGTTTCCAAAACTTATTTCCAATGTGGTTCTGAGAAAACATGGCATAGGCTGGCCGAGAGTCACAGAATACACCAGAAGAAAACATCAAATAAATGATATGAAAAACAGGCATATGAAAAGTGCTTGTTAGTTACAATTTTCAATACAAACATCAACTAAAGATTTGAATAATTCCCAAGAGTGATATTAACTGTGTGGTTACTCTGCAATATTACTCAGCATACACCTCTACCTTCATCTTAAAAGACTTTAAACTGACAGTCTGTTTGGTTTGTAGTCCAGCTTCCATCCAGAGGATCCCTGATGTGCACATGTGCATGTGTCAGACAGGTTTTTAAATCTGTAAAGCCCAACACTGGCTCTGCTCCCCCTGGTGTTATGGCCGTGACTGTCTCTTACAAATGGAAAATAATTTTTCAAATAGTTTGGAACGTAGTTATGGATGATTCTGTGAACCAAACTCAGTCTGGTTTGTGACCCTTGCCTTGTTGAAAACAGCTCCTGCCAACATGAGTCTCAGAGCCACTCTAATCAGTTCATTTTGAGCTATTTGTAATTTATTTAACATAAAAACAATTTGTATACATGAAAGTAAATAATGAAAATCTTTATACAAAATAATTATACATTGTGACACATGAAAGCAATGATCAGCTATAACCTGATAATAATTCAGAATGTTTTCGTGCAGCTCTGTGCTCAGGGAGTTTTAACACTTCTGGTTTCTGCCGCTGCTCTGAGGTCAGCTGCAGCGTTTCAGATCAGAGTGTTGCTTCTGTCACATGCACACACTGTGCTTCCATCTGTATTTGTAGTCTATGTAGTCTTGAATTGGACTGACATTGGTCTGGTCTTGGTGTTGACTTGGTCTCGTCCCCCTCAAAGTCTTGGTCTTGACTCGGTCTGTTGTTGTTAGGTCGAGGCCATGAATAAGACCCTGAGGGCTTCCTGCCTCTTACCCTGCAATACATGTTGTTGTTTTATCTTCTCTTACAACTAAACTGTGCAAAATAAAAAAATTTAAAAAAGAGACAGACAGACAGTCAGCTGGTCAGACTGGTCCAGAACGGTTCCAGTCTGGTCTGGTTTGGACCAGGACTGGACTAGGTCCAGGACCAGAACAGTTCTGGACCAGTCTGACCAGCTGACTGTCTCTCTCTCTCTCTCTCTCTCTCTCTCTCTCTCTCTCTGTCAGTTTCCATTTCAATCAGCTTCACTGGCATAACAAGTAATTCTTCTGTTGTCATAAATAATATATAAATAACATACATTATTTACATAAACTTACATAAATAATGGTAACAAAAATTACTAATCATGAAGAAATCATGAAGATAAAAACAGATGATGTAACATTAGAGACAGATTCACATTCATTCATCTTGGTTCCACTTTCTCTCTTGTCTCTCTCGTCCTCTCTGGTCTGATCCTGGTCTGATCCTGGACCTGGTCTGATCCTGGTCCTGGTCCTGGTCTGATCCTGGTCTGATCCTGGACCTGGTCTGATCCTGGTCCTGGTCCTGGTCCGGACCCTCTGCTGCCCTCTGCTGGCTGAAGCTCCACCCACCTCAGTCTCTATCAGAGGCTCTTCTTCTGTGTCGGAATATAAAGTCAGTAAGTTTTTCTCTACAGGAAAACACTGAAGATAATAAACTGATAATAAATTGTCTGAGAGACACTTTGTCAATATTGTTACAGAGTCGTGCCAATAAAGCTTGTTCAATTGAATTGAGAGAGACAGACAGGTAGAGCAGTATAGAGCTCTATATATAGTGTGTGTGTGTATGTGTGTGTGTGTGTGTGTGTGTGTGTGTGTGTGTGTGTGTGTGTAGGAGCTATATTCAGAACATTATTCTCTGCTAAATAATGGATCACCTACACACACGCTCACTAAAACACACACATGGTAAAACACACACACTATGGTTTTATGTGCTGTTTGAATGCATTCAGTGTGTGTGTGTGTGTGTGTATGTGTGTGTGTGTGTGTGTGTGTGATGAGTCACCTATCAGTCGAGGGGGATGTTCACAAACCAGACTGTCTCTCTCTCTCTCTCTCTCTCTCTTTTGACACGTAATGCAATCACTGACATATGCATGCAGTGACTCCAATGTGTGTGTGTGTGTGTGTGTTGTTGTGTTGACAGTAATCCTACTATAAAGCAAGGAATCTGTGTATGTGTGTGTGTGTGTGTGTGTGTGTGTGTGTGTGCGTGTGTGTGTGTGTGTGCGTGCGTGCGTGCGCGCGCGTGCGTGCGCGTGTGTGTGTGTGTGTGTGTGTGTGTGTGTGTGTCTGTGTGTCCTTCGCATATCTGGAGAACCATTCGTCCGATCTACTTCACACTTGGCGGGTGTGTTGCTGGGGATCACACACACACACACACACACACACACACACACACATACACACACACACACACACACACACAGGCAGCTTGCCTCAAATGTCTTGAATTGAAAATGGTGATGGTGATGATGATGAAGATCATAATGATGATGATGGTACTTCTACTGATATTACAGCTGCTGGTTGATCTGGATCTGTCTAAAGGTCTCTCTCTCTCTCTCTCTCTCTCTCTCTCTCTCTCTCTGTGTCTCTCTCTCTCTCTGTTTCTCTCTCTGTTTCTCTCTCTTTCTCTCATTCTGTCTGTCTCTCTCTCTCTCTCTGTCTCTCTCTCTCTCTCTCTCTGTGTCTCTCTCTGTCTCTCATTCTGTCTGTCTCTCTCTCTCTCTCTGTCTCTCTCTCTCTCTCTCTCTGTCTCTCTCTCTGTCTCTCATTCTCTCTCTCATACTGTCTCTCTCTTTCTCTTTCTCTCTTTCTCTCCATATTGAGGTCAGTCTCTTGTTTGTTTCTCTTGTTGCCTGAAGAGATTCATTCTTCCACTTCACTGCTTCTATTCCTCCTCTCCTACCCCCCCCCCTCCCCCGCACCCCCCCTCCCCCCTCCCCTGCACCCCCATCTACCCCCCCCCCTCCTAACCCCTCCCCCTTTCTGGATGGACAGAGCATGACAGACAAGAGAAAAGACGGACGCTTGTCGTTTTTGAAAAGGCGACTGGTTTGTTGTTGTTGTTTATCTGTGTTTGTTCCTGCCTCAAGCTGAAGTCAGACTGCAGCATGAGGGGCGGGGCCATAGGGGGGCGGGGCTAGTGTGGACGGGGCCATAAAGGGCGGGGCCATAAGGGGCGGGGTCCGTGTGGGTGGAGCCAGGAAAACCCAGCGTCTGACAGAGCTCCATCCAGACTGAATTAACAGGCCAAACATCGTCTTTTCTCGTCAGTTTGCCGAGCTGCAGATTTTTTATTTGAAACACGTAAACTAAAGTAATCCTTCTTACAGTGTGGATTTCCCTTTTATTGATTCTTCAATAAGCTGTTTGAAATCGACGCTCCAGAGAAAACTTGTGTCCAGTTTCTCAGCAGCATGGACAGGTAGCATGTGAAAGACTGAAGAGACGACACTGTTCTTCTTCTTCTTCTTCTTCTTCTTCTTCTTCTTCTTCTTCTTCTTCTTCTTCTTCTTCTTCTTTTCCTTCTGTTGTCACAACTGAACTCAGACAGCAGATCAGCTTGTGATGTGAAATCAGATCTGCCTTTAAAAAATAAAAGCTATCAGCAGTGTTATCAGCAGTGCAGCTCCTCTGTCTGCTGGACTCAAACCTTCTTCCTGTCCAAACCGGATCCAGTCCAGCGTTAAACTCCAATCTTGCTGTTGAATAAACTCTGTCTCAGAGTGAAGCTTTCTCCTCCATGTTGACTATTTTTAATACTTCACTGCTTTAATACAACCACTGGTTTTGATATTTGAGAAGATGGCTTTCTTATGCGACCTTCAATTCATTTGGGAAATAAACCTTTGTTCAATTTTCAACAGTTTAATTCAGAGAAACTGTTCTTCCTCCTCCAGTAATCACAAACATCTTCATCACTGAGCTTTAACTGCTTTGATTTAACTCTACAACTCACTGAAGGTAGAGAAATGAAAATCCACCCAACATCCAATATGAAGCTAACTTCACTCCAGTTTTTACATGCAGGGGCAGAGAGTGCATTCTGCTCTGCCCTGCATTGCATTCTGGTCTATTTTCAACCAACAGTGAGGAGGTCAAAGGTCAGAGGAGCCTAGAGTGATCATCTATCTGTCTAACAGTCTGCCTCTACTTCTTCTCTACTGTGTGACATCACAGTTGAGGGGCGTGGCCTCTGCTCCTCTGTGTTGACACATCACTGAAGGCTGAAATTCAGTGGAATTCCCCTTTAATCTGTGGCTGTGTGTGTGTGTGTGTGGGGGGGGTGAATTCCACAGGGGCGAGTCAGGACAGGAGGAAGGCATGAAATACCTGAGTGTGTGTGTGTGTGTGTGTGTGTGTTCCAGTCTCAAGGTTAACATGTTTGTAGTTAGTAGATTTATGAATTTTAAATATATATAGTTATAGTATATATAGTTGAAATATTATATAATATATATATAATAAGATCTACACACGTGCATTAGCAGAGACAGGCGTGTTTTAATGTTTTAATGTATTTGAAATACATTAATACAAAATTGTATTAAAATATACTATACTACTTTAGCTGGAGTTAAAAAATAACACGTATTTTAGTATTTGACAGAACTCAGATGACGGTTGTTTCTAGAACAGATGAAATGTTTTTATTGTGAAGCCTGATGGAGGACAAAACTGTCAAACCACGCTTTTATTTTGAAACAGCAGGAGGAAGGTGTTCTCCCTGTTTTAGGTTCGTTTGAGTGTCATTTTTGTTGTCTTTTTTTTGTCTTTTTGTTACGTCATTGTACTTAATTTATTTATTTATTTATTTTTCATGGTCGGTATCTCTCCTGTTGGTCTCACTGTGGTTTCTCTGTTTTTGTTTCTTTCCAGTTGTTTCAGAGTCATTTTGTTTCATTTTGCTTTTATTTTGAAACCAAAGGCACCGTGTCATTTGATGTCTTCACCTCCACACTGTCTGTCCAACCAGAGGTGGAGACTCGAGTCACATGACTTGGACGAGTCCCAGTTTTAACAGCTTGAGACTTGACTTGATGCATGAAGAGAAGACTTGAGACTTGACTTGACTTGGGTTCTGGTGACTTGGGACTTGACTCTGACTTGTACTTTGATGACTTGAAAAGGTTTCTAAAGTCTTGACTTGAGATCTTGTGTTTGTGTAAATGACTTAGATTGAAAGTGATGAGATTTGTTCCAGCGGACGACTGAATTTAAATTCTGTTTTCTGAATTTGTATGGAATGATTGAATTTATTGAAGTTGAAACTGATTATAGAAATCAAACTCATGATGCTCTTACCAAGTTTTTATCCTATTAAAACCATATTGCATTGAAAAGTCCTAGATATTTAGTTTTCTTTAAGATATTAAATTGATACTGGACTCTTGATTTGTTCTGACTTGACTTGCTGTTCTACATTTAGTCTTGAGACTTGACTTCAGACTTGTGTCTCAAGAACAGACTCTGTTAACTGTTGAATTGTTGGAGTTTTTACTGAAACAGTGATGTGTGAACTGTAATGATAATAATAATAATGCTTTCTTTATATCGCACTTTTTTTAAACAAATGTTACAAAGATCAAAACAAAAGACAAAAGCAACACATCAAATTCAGATAAAACAAGTTTACATTAAAGTAAATAATTAAATAAAAATACAAAGGAGAGTAGAGTGATTATAAATAAATTCTGACAGACACATTTCCATCAGAAAATGTTTTTTTGGAAGTTAAATGAGAGTAAAATATCAAGCTGAAAAAATGCTGAAATTTACAGTTTCTTTATTGTTTTTTTGTATTTTGAAAATAGCAATTACATAATATTCTATTAAAATATATTTCTTGACAGCAGTATTTTATAATTTCTGCATGGAAGGAACACATGAAGAAACATGTGCAGGTCATATATGAAGAGAAACATGTATGTATAATGTAGATGTGAATCAGCACAGGTCACATATCTGTCTGTCTGTCTGTCTCTCTTTCTGTCTCTCTCTCTCTACCTCTCTCTCTCTCTTTCTGTCTCTCTACCTCTCTCTCTCTCTCTCTCTCTCTCTATGTCTCTCTCTCTCTCTGGCTCTCTCTCTCTGGTAATGAATGAATGAAGGTGGGAGGCGCGTGCCGGCTGCGCGCTCTCTGCCAACAAACCACAATATCGTCAAATAGTAAATAAAAACGTAAATAACTGATTTATAAACGATCGAAACAGTAAAATGAAGCAGCAGATTCGGTAGATAGATGAAGCTCGCGGAGTTCGGAGGACTCGGTTCCCGCTTGTCTCGCGCGGGTTCCTTCACGGTGTTCACGTCACCCCCACTCTGTCTCCCTCCACCACAACGAGGCTCGAGGGGTCGAGTTACGAGAGAGAGAGAAGGCGGGGTAGAGAGACATAGACAAAGGGAAGGAGAGAGAGAGAGAGAGAGAGAGAGAGAGAGAGAGAGAGAGAGAGCTCTGCGTGCTCGTGTGAGAGGTTGAAAGAGAGAGAGGGGGTGGTAGAGAGAGGTAGACTCAGAGTGGTGGAGGGAGAGAGAGAGGTAGAGAGAGGTAGAGCTGGACAGGGAGAGACAGAGAGAGAGAGAGAGAGAGAGAGAGAGGTAGAGAGGTAGAGAGAGGCAGGCTCAGAGTGCAGGAGGTGGATCCTGTAGCTGCTAAGCTAACTAGCCATGTTGCTGTCGCTGCTGCTGCTGTGTGTCTGCTAGCGGGCCGCCCTGGACTCCCTATCCGCCCTGAGGTGCATCATGCCCGGCTGGAAGAAAAACATCCCGGCCTGTCTCCAACCGGACCAGGAGGGAGGTGAGACCGACCCGTTCATACCGACCGGTGTGTGTGTGTGTGTGTGTTTATGTGTGTGTGTGTGCGCGCGCGCGTGTGCACGCGTGAGATCCGCTTCTTCCGACCGGTATGTGTGTGTGTGTTAGTATGTGTGTATCCGTGTGTGCGCGCTCATTACGTGTGTATGTGTGTGTATTTGTGTGCGCGATTATGGTGTGTGCGTGTAACTGTGTGTGTGCGCTTATAGTGTGTGTAGGTGTGTGTGTGTGTGTGTGTGTGCGCGCGCGCGCGCGTACTAATTATCGCCGTTCTATCTCTCGCGCAGCGTGGTTGGCGCCGCCGGTGGAGCTCGTGCAGATGGTGTTGTGTTGAAATTAGTGAAAGTTGGTAACTGATACCGTGTGTGTGTGTGTGTGTGTGCCTGTGTGTGTGTGTTGTCTCGTGTTCATCTGACGCAACGGTTGAGGTACCGTGACGTTCCGGTGATTTAACGTTACTGTGTGTTAACGTGTTTATCACCGGTCACCGGTTACCGAGCAGAGCTAGCAGGCTAGCAAGCTAACTAACGGCACCGTCAAACCGGCTGGATTTGGCTGGAGAACAACGGTGCTGGTCAGCCGGGGGTCTGCCCATGTGTGTGTGTGTGTGTGTGTGTGTGTGTGTGTGTGTGTGTGTGTATGTGTGTGTGACCAACCACCTTCACCGGGTTGCAGGCAGTAGGAGCCCCGCGTTTACCAGCAGAATCTGGCCAGTGTAGTATAGAGATGCACACGTTTTCATGTCCCACACCCCTATTAGTGTAGTATGATACAGTGTAGTACGGTGTAGCGTAGTATGGTACAGTGTAGTATGGTGTAGCGTAGTACAGTGTAGTATGATACAGTGTAGTATGGTGTAGTGTAGTATGATACAGTGTAGTACGGTGTAGTGTAGTACAGTGTAGTATGATGCAGTGTAGTATGGTGTAGTGTAGTACAGTGTAGTATGATACAGTGTAGTATGGTGTAGTGTAGTATGATACAGTGTAGTACGGTGTAGTGTAGTATGATACAGTGTAGTATGGTGTAGTGTAGTACAGTGTAGTATGATGCAGTGTAGTATGGTGTAGTGTAGTACAGTGTAGTATGATACAGTGTAGTATTAGATTAGATTAGATTGAACTTTATTGTCATTGCACAAAGTACTAATACAACGAAATGCAGTTTAGCATCTAACCAGAAGTGCAAAAGAAGCAGTAAAAGTGCAGTGTAATATAATGTACATATATATATATATGTATAAATAAAATAAGCTATAAGTAGTATGAATGTGTTAAGATATATACAGTATGAACAGTATTAACAGTATCAACAGTATGAACAGTGGATATGAGTATGCAAGATATATGAATATGCAAGATGTATATAATAATATATATATAGTATATTCAGTATGGTGTATATACAGTATTAACAGAATGAACAGTATGAACAGAGTGGTATGAATACGCTAAGTATATAAATAGAATAAATTGTATGGGGTAGTATGAGTGTGCTAAGATAAATAACAGTATAAATAACAGTATAAATAACATAAATAACAGATAAATAGATAAATAACAGATAAATAACAGTATGAACAGTATAAACAGTATGAAGAGTGGATTTGAAATGCAAGATATATACAGTATATATATAGTATAAACAGTATGGTGTATACAGAATGAACATGTGTATAGTAAGTATGTATAGTCACTGGAGGAAGGTGTCTGGGTGTTGCCCTCCGCAGGCACTGCTAGTATGGTGTAGTGTAGTATGATACAGTGTAGTATGGTGTAGTGTAGTATGATGCAGTGTAGTATGGTGTAGTGTAGTATGATGCAGTGTAGTATGGTGTAGTGTAGTATGGTGTAGTGTAGTATGATACATTGTAGTATGGTGTAGCATAGTATGGTACAGTGTAGTATGGTACAGTGTAGTATGGTGTAGTACGATACAGTGTAGTATGGTGTAGTACGATACAGTGTAGTATGGTGTAGTGTAGTATGGTGTAGTATGGTACAGTGTAGTATGGTGTAGTGTAGTATGATGTGTAGTATGGTGTAGTGTAGTATGATACAGTGTAGTATGATGTAGTGTAGTATGGTGTAGTATGATACAGTGTAGTATGGTGTGGTGTAGTATGATACAGTGTAGTATGATGTAGTGTAGTATGGTGTAGTATGATACAGTGTAGTATGATGTAGTGTAGTATGGTGTAGTATGATACAGTGTAGTATGATGTAGTGTAGTATGGTGTAGTGTAGTATGATACAGGTGTACTATTTTCTCAGTGTGTTATGTAGTATACTATGGTATAGGCTTTGTATGGTGTGGTATAGTGTTGTGCCATAGTATACTACGTATCGTGTATTGTGTGATGTAGTATGGTGTAGTATAGTATAGTGTGGTGTAGCATGGTATACTGTGTTGTAGTTGTGTGTAGTAGTAGTAGCAGTAGCAGCTGTAGTAGTACTCATATGGTTTGCTGGTAGTAGAACAGTTGAATGTGTGTTTCCTATGTGATTAATTGGCCATGTGGTTTTTAGTACTGACAGAGAATTTTGTAATCACACATCGTCCCACACACACACACACACACACACACACACACACACACACACAGCTGTAGGAAGCCATTGATTCCCTTTAGATCACAGACCAGCCATGCAGAGCAGACACACTGAGTGGGACTTATCTGTCTGTCTGTCTGTCCACAGTCTTCTACTGTTATTGAAGTAGATTTAGACTTTATTATCTAGCAGCCATGTTGGAGTGTCACCTGGCTGGAAGCAGGTTGTAATGAAACAGTAAATCCACTATAGAGAACTGAAGTGTGATGTCATTCTCTAGGCTGTAAAGTAACATTTCTACCGTTTGGTTTGTAGTCCAGAATCCCTCTGGAGAATAAGAATGTGATTTGCAGAAGAAACAAACTGAACTCTGTGCTAACAGAGGTTCACTAGCTGCACTCCGATTTGTTCCATGAAATAAAACACATCAGCTGACATCAGCTTTGTTAATTTTCATTCTTCAGCTACTTTTTCTATCGACTGGTCCTCGCAAAATGCTAATCGATTGGGAAAGAGGACGACAACTGTCAGCTAGCTGTCTGGTGGTTTGGTGCAATTAGATAAATAAAGATGAACAATAACAATGTAATAACTGTTCAATGCAACGCTATGAAAATGTTAATAATTTGAATGTACCACTCAGTCAGCAGATGGAGCTCTGGCAGTGAAAATCGAATGTAGATCACAGACTGTGAGTTCTTCACCCGAAGATTTCTGAACCTCCGTTTTGCAGCCTAAAGATCTGGTTTAGGATCTCCACCATGTTGACATGTTCTGGAGGCGGAGCAGCCAGAGAGAAGCTGAGGCTCGACACAGAGCCACAGCTCCGCTGCTATTGGTCCAGAATCAACCACCTGTCAATCACTGGACAGACCACCTGTCAATCACTGGACAGACCACCTGTCAATCA
>NC_136020.1:24092404-24094904 GCF_048128805.1 Centroberyx gerrardi | reverse complement strand
GTGTGTGTGTGTGTGTGTGTGTGTGTGTGTGTGTGTCCATTAGGAATCAAGGTCAGTCACTCAGCAGTCCATTAAGAACATGGATTCACTCTCTCTCTTTGTTCTGTTTGTTTCTAGGTCTCTGTCTCTCTGTCCCTCAGGCTCTATCAATCACTGCCTGTCTGTCTGCCTGTCTCTCTCTCTCTCTCTCTCTGTCTGTCTGCCTGCCTGTCTGTCTCTTCACCCTATGAATTGTGGGTATTTCTCAGAGACTGCAGTTCCTCTGTGCGGCAGCAGGGGGAGCTGAAGGATCAACAGTCTGTTTTCTCCTCGTTCCGCTTTACAGAGGAGTGTGAAAAATCAGTTTCTTACACACACACACGCACACACACACACACACACACACACACACACACACACCGAGACGTCCAATCCTGTTACAGAGCAGCAGAGGCCTGACAGCGATATGCAAATGAGGCTCAAGTCATTTTTAGCAGCAACACACACACACACACACACTCTTTCTCTCTCTCTCTCTCTCTCTCTGTGCTCTCTCTCTCTCTCTCTCTCCTCTCTCTCTGTCTGTCTCTCTCTCTGTCTGTCTGTCTGTCTGTCTCTCTGTCTCTCTCTCTCTCTCCCCCTCTCTCTCAGTGGCAGTAGATGTGACTCTACCATCTGTCAGACTGACAGTGTTGCTGGCAGGCAGCAGGCCCAGCGGGCGTCGGAGCCCTGCAGACCGTCTGACAGGCGGGGGGGGGGGGGGCTGACCTGATAAAAAAAAAAATCTAAATCTCAATATATCTTCTGCAATTTCCAAATCTCAGAGTCTGCAGTTAATTTCTTCAGACAGAGTTTGGTCCAAACTGGATTTGTGAATCAAAACCTTCGTCAGACTCAAACTCAGTGAATCTGCTCACTCACATCTACTTTTTAACTAAATCACTTTTCTTTAAACTATTTTGAATTTCTAAAACATTTATTACAAGAAAAATCAAAAGTTTAAATTGCAATTGCAATATTCTGTCAGAAATCACAGTTAGATTTTTTGTCGGTATCTTTCAGCTCGACAAGAAACCGGCAGATTCAGCCGAACCCTGCAGACAGAACTGAGGGCTGCAACAGCCTGGGAGCACAGTGTGTGTGTGTGTGTGTGTGTGTGTGTGTGTGTGCGTGTGTGTGTGTGTGTGTGTGTGAAGGCATCAGAACTGCTGATGTAAATAGAACACCGACTGACCAATCACAGCGCTTCATTTATAAACTGCTGAATATTCATGGGACCAACCAAGTGTTAACCGCCGTTTACAGCTCGATGTGTGTGTGTGTGTGTGAGAGAGAGAGTGTGTGTGTGTGTGAGCATGTGTGTGAGTGTGTGTGTGAGAGAGTGTGTGTGTGTGTGTGTGTGAGCGTGTGTGTGAGTGTGTGTGTGAGAGAGTGTGTGTGTGTGTGTGTGTGTGTGTGTGAGCGTGTGTGTGAGTGTGTGTGTGAGAGAGTGTGTGTGTGTGTGTGTGTGTGTGTGTGTGTGAGCGTGTGTGTGAGTGTGTGTGTGAGAGAGTGTGTGTGTGTGTGTGTGTGTGTGAGTGTGTGTGAGAGAGTGTGTGTGTGTGTGTCGTGAGCGTGTGTGTGTGTATGAGTCGTGTATGTTTGTGTGTGTGTGTGTTTCTTATACAGAGTTTAGCTGCTGTAGAACAAACCACAGAGAGAGAGACAGATAGACTCTGAAGACAGAAACTGGCCGTAGAAACAGAAGCTGTGGAGATGTGATGACATCAGTGATGACATCAGAGATGACATGAGTGATGACATCAGAGCGACTCACTGTGACTAAATCAGTCAGATAAAGTCAGAGTTGAACTCTTTTCATCTCCACAGGCGGCAGGTTGTAATTTTAGCTGCAAAATGAAAAACAAAAAACAAACTGAAGTCACACTGATGGAAATGGAAACAGAACTGACTGTAATGAAAAATAATAAAATAAAATGTTTGCCAGGATCAGTTTGTTATAATAATAATATAATATGGTTTCCTGTCCCGTTTGACTCATCTGGTTCTGAAGGCCGATAATGAAACTGATATTTCTTGAACTAGAACTTAGTGTGAAAGTATTGAATGTTTATAAAATTAAATACTGAATCAGTCCTGTTGAAACTTCAGTCACAGTGACAAACACCCAGCAGACTCCACAGACACATCAAGTTTTTTTTCCTCCATACTTTCCTTATATGCTTAACGTGTCTCAAAGGTCGATTCAGGGGTCAATAATCACACCGAGGTTCAGTTAGAGAGAGTTAGAGCGTCAGTTAGTGGAGAAATGTTCTCTTTGGGATTTGGCTCCTCCCACAAGCACCTCAGTCTGGTCTTGATTCAGCTGTAGAAAGTGATTTTAATGGCCCTTTATCATCTGGCGATAAAGAAATATAAAGCTGCGTGTCATCAGCAGAGCTACGTGTAGGCAGCATGTAAAGATGAAAAATCAGCGGGCCCAGGATCGAGCCCTGAGGGACTCCAGCAGTGAGGAACGGTT
>NC_136020.1:24087404-24089904 GCF_048128805.1 Centroberyx gerrardi | reverse complement strand
CCTGCTGATTGGCTGAGCTTGGTTAAATGCACCAACGGCCGAAAGAGGAGAACAGAGGAGGAGAGAGAGAGAGAGAGAGAGAGAGAGAGGGAGGGAGGCTGCAGAGAGAGAGAGAGAATACAACCAGCACGCGAGGGTGTGTGTGTGTGTGAGAGAGCAGGCGACAAGCTAACGTCATGCGTGTGCGTGTGTCCAGAGGCAGCGCTGCAGTGTGTGTGTGTGCAGCGGAGAGCGAGGAAACCCGATCTCTCTCTCTCTCGCTCTCTCTCTCTCTCTCTCTCTCTCTCTCTCTCTGTGTTTCTCTCTGTGGAATAACGTTGCTGTTAGCTCGGCGTTAGCCTCGCCGTTAGCCTAGCTTCACCTGGCTCGGCTCGGCCCGGTCCGGTCCGGTTCGGCTGGGGGGGGGCGAGGGGGGGGGAGGGCGAGGGGGGGATGGAGCGCTTCCTGGCCCTGCTGCGCCTCCTGGGCCGCAGGAGGAGAGCGAGGAGATACCGGGCGGACGAGGATTACCAGGAGGGATACGAAGATGTTTACTACTACAACACCCAGATACTGAGTGAGTCCCATAGAGAGAGAGAGGGGGGGGGGGGAGGGCAGAGAGAGAGAGAGAGAGAGAGAGAGAGAGAGAGAGAGGTGTAGTTGTGTCTTTGTTGTATTGTCCTGCTGGTGGAGAGCGAGCGAGGCAGAGAGACACAGAGACAAACAGAGAGAGAGAGAGGAGCAAATGAGGAGCTTATCAACAGATTATGACTTGAAGTAGCTGCGTGTGTGTGTTTGTGTATGTATACAATGTGTGTGTGTACAGTGTGTGTGTGTGTACAATGTGTGTGTGTGTGTTTGTGTGTAAGGTCTTGTATTATGGATGAAGGTCGTTAGTTCACTTAGACCTGCTCTTTACAGACCGCACACACACACACACACACACACTGTTACACACACCACACACACTGTACACAGACACACACCGGTATCCAGGTGACGAGACCCAGGTGGTTTGTGGGTAATAACAGGGAGGAAGTGTTGACTGTGGAATGGAATGTTGACGATGTAGTGCATGCACACACACACACACACTACACACACTGTACACACACACACTGTCCTGGTTCCTGTGTCTCTGCTGAGATTCTGCTCTTCTTGCCTGATATCAGACAGAACTGTCGGACTCGTTACTCTCCATTTCCATCTTCAGTCTGACGGTTGCCTCCTCTCTAACCGATGGGGGAGGGGGATTCGATTTCCCCTAACCAATCACTAGAGACCGACGTATCGCCTGAATCTAACGTCATTTTAAGTCGACGCTGATGCGTAGCCATGACAACACCAGAGACGGTTCAGAAAGTATAGAGCATCTTTGACAACACGGAGCGAAGTAAAAACAAAGTATTTCGGATTTCAAAGTAATTGTGTACTTTTTAATGGATTTAGAACAGCCTCGATAGCAGCGTCTATCTTGTCTACAGCGGTCGCCATTGTTGTTGTTACTCCTCCTTGGTTCCGGCGCACAGCTCGACAACGCTTGACAACGGCGTTAGTCCCGCCCGTGGCGCTGATTGGCTAATCGTTAGTCCCCGCCCCGGCGATCATTTTTCAACCGAAACCGCTGTTTCATGTCAGGATGCCGGACCAGAAGCAGTGAACTCGGCGGAGTGGGCGGAGTCAAAGGTCTGGACCCAGGCAACTCTAGATCAGTTCTGTTCTAGATTCTAGCTTTGATTCTGTTCTATGTTCTGGTCTAGATTCTGATGTTCTTGTTTAGATTCTCTCAAAGGTTCTGTTTCAGGTTCTGCTTTAGATCCCATTGCAGATTCTTTTTCTGGTCCTTGTCTTGATTCTGTTCTAGATTCTGCTTCATGTTCTGGATTAGATTCCAGTCTACATTCTGTTTGAGGTTCTGTTTTTTTCCTTCAGATGCAGGTTTCTCGTCTAGATTCTGGTTTAGACGTTCTAGATGTTGGATTCTGTTTTGGATGCCTTTCTGGATTGTGTTGGAGTTCTGCTCTCGATTTTGTTTTAAATTCTGATCTGGGAGTCCATTGAGATTATGGTTTAGTTCTGGTCTAGGTTCTGTTGTAGATTCCAGTCCAGATTCTGGTCTAGATTAAGTTCTCGATTCTGTTGGAGGTTCTGGTTTGAATTCTGTTGTAGATTTGCGCTAAATTCTGTTTTTGATTCTGTTCTAGGTTCTGGTCTAGATTATATTTTAAGTTCTGGTCTGAATGCTTTCCTAGATTCTGGCCTTGATTCTGTTCTAGATTCAGGTCCAGGTTCTGCTGTGGATTCTGGTTAAACTCTGCTCTAATTCTGTTCTAGGTTCTGGTGTATGGTCTGGATAAATCCTGTTATCAGTTCTGATCTAGATTCTGATCTAGGCTCTGTTGTGGGTTCAGGTATTAGTTCTGTTCTAGGCTCTGGTCTAGTTTCTGTTCTAGGTTCTGTTGTAGATTCTGGTGTAGACTGTTCTAGGCTTTGCTCTAGATTGTGTTGTAGGTCTGATCTG
>NC_136020.1:24067404-24077404 GCF_048128805.1 Centroberyx gerrardi | reverse complement strand
GGATAAATAATAGGCAGAGGTCCATTATCAGAAGTCATTATTCATATAATTATATAATGTGAATGTGTTGAATTCCTTCCTCTACTTTCTAATGTTCTGTATAACTGCTGCATCATTTCATGGTTCTGTCTTGGAAACTCCAGAAGAAATGAGCAGGTTCTTACCAGCTATCATCCACTCTGTCTCTGTTTTCACTGTAATTACAACAGAATGTCTTGGCTCTTTCCAGGAAACTTTAATTACCAAATGAACAGATTAACAAATTAACTGTTAATCAACACTTCCTTTCTAGGAAATTCTTAGGAAACTGTGGACCCAGAAAATAAAGCGTTACCCAGAATGAGTGAGAGAACGATGTGCTGAGGTTACAGAGTGTCTGTCAGTCCGGCCGGTCCGAGCTGCGTCCCGTGTCTCTGACATCACAGGTTCGAGTCCGGCCCAGGTCCTGTCACATGCCTTCCCTCTCTCTCTCTGTCTCTCTCTCTCTCTCCTCTCTCTCTCTCTCTCTCTCTCCCAGTCTCTCTGTACTTTGAACTGTCAAATAAAGGCAAAAATGCCAAAAATATATTTCTACATGTTCTGGTTTGCGTCCCCCCTCTATCCTTCACTCCATCCTTCACTCCATCCTTCACTCCCTCCTTCCTTCCTTCTGTCCCTCCCTCTATCCTTCACTCCCTCCTTACCTCCATCCTTCACTCCATCCTTCCTTCCTTCCTTCACTCCATCCTTCACTCCATCCTTACCTCCATCCTTCTATCCTTCCCTCCATCCTTCCTTCCTTCACTCCATCCTTCCTTCCATCCTTCCCTCCGTCCTGCCCTCTATCCTTCAGTCCGTCCTTCCCTCCATCCTTCCATCCTTCCCTCCCTCCTTCACTCCATCTTTCCTTCCTGCCTTCTTTCCATCCTTCACTCCTTCCCTCTATCCTTCCCTCCATCCTTGCATCCTTCCCTCCTCCAGCTGTACAGAACTATTTTATCACCCAGCGGAGGGATACTGCAGCCTCTCACCTCCCCCCCTCCTCCCCCCCTTTCCCATCATCCCTCTATCCCTTCCTCCTCCTCCTCCTCTTCCTCTTCCTCCCTTCTGCGCAGGCTCAGCCCCCCCCCCTCCTCCCGCTGGCTGGTTTTATGGAGGAGCTTCACATCTGCAGCGGACGCCACACCGCTCGCTCTCCCTGCTCTCGCTCTGTGTCTCTCTCTCTCTCCCTCCCCCCCCCTCTCTCTCTCTCTCCGTCTGCCTCGGCGGGTCGCTGAGCGTCAGAAGCGTCTCGATGTTTTTTTCTGTTTGAGCTCGTCAGTCGCTCGGAGAGGAGAGAAGGAGGAGAGAACAGGAGGAGAGGAAAGAGGCAGAGGAGGAGGAAGAGGAGGAGGAGGAAGAGGAGGTGTAGTTTGCGGCTGCTGCATGGCGCGGGAGGAGGAGGAGGCGACGCTCGGCTCGGTGCGGCGGCTTCACCATGATCGCCGTGTCGTTTAAATGTCGCTGCCAGATCCTCCGCAGGGTGAACAAAGGTAGAGAGACAGAGAGAAACAGAGAGAGAGAGAGGGGGGGGAACGGGGGGCTGTGTATGTTTGCATGTGCATCGTGTGTGTGTGTGTGTGTGTGTGTATGTTTGCATGTGCATCGTGTGTGTGTGTGTGTGTGTGTGTGTGTGACCTGGTAGAGCGTCATTTGGTGTAAACCGCTGACATTGAAAAGAGAGAGAGAGAGAGAGAGAGAGAGACCGCTGCTTGTTTATGACCGAAACCAGCTGTGTGTGTGTGTACGTGTGTGTGTACATGTGTGTGTGTGTGTGTGTCGGTGTGGAAAATGATCTCCTGATTGATCCATTCAGTCGATCGCTGCAGGTTCCTCGGATGAGAGACATAGAGAGAGAGAGAGGTTACCATCACATCTGTTTTCATTAATGTAATATTCATGTTGTGTATTAACAAGGGAGAGAGAGAATGGAGGAGAAAGGAGGACAGAGAGAGAGAGAGAGAGAGAGAGAGAGAGAGTTCAGTCCCTCCAGAGGTTTTTGGTGATTTTTGTGTCCAAAATGTCTGATTTAGCTTCTGGTTTTCTCTGAAATTGTGAAGCGGTTTGAGGTGTTTTATTTTTTGTGTTTTGTTTTGTTTATGTTTTGTTTTTGCAGTGAAATTGGTCAAAATGTGAAGTCAGGACACTGAGGAGAAACAACTGAGAGAGTCATATCTAATACCTTCCTGTGATAATAATACAAACTAGTGGAAACATGACTTTTTAATGACAGATTCCAGGCTGATCAATAAATTCCACAGGAAACTGAAGAGTTTGATTTCTGTCTGAAGTCAGAAAAGAAACTAAAGGAAACAGACTCAACCTGTCCAGCTGCCGACTCAGTGAAGCTACGACTAGAAGGATTATTATTGTTATTGTCATCATTATTATTATTACTAATGCGTCTGTAGGCTGCATAAAACTACCAATAATAATACTGGTGAGTGCTTTGTACTAGTGCTGCTTGACCTGAGTGTGGCGTTCAATACCGCTGACAGACTTGGGTCGGCATCTGGAACAGCTGTACGGGTTTTCAGTGGTTAAATACGGTGTGCCGCAAGGCTCAGTTCTGGTTCTGTTCTCTATACTCTTCTGAACCGTTCGAGTCGGTGGCGTACGACTTCCCTGCTCTGCAGATGACTCTCAGTTGTACCTGTTGTTGAGCCCGGTAACCCCGGGGAGCTGTTCGACCGTCAGGGGATGGACGGCCGAAAATTGAATTCAACTCAATTCAGACAAATGGTAGTTCTGTGATTGGCTCTGACTCTGCCCTCCCACGGCCATCTCACTCAAAATATTAAGTCTGTATCATAAAATCTAGGAGTTATTTTCGACTCAAACTTGAACTTTGGGCAACATGCCAAAATACTTGTGCAATCTTTGTTTTCCAGCTTGGGAACATTACAAAAATGAGATCAATTCTGAATTTTAATGTTTAGGAACCAAAACTAAGCAAATGCCAACACAGTTTTATTATTCCAGTATTCAGCATGGTGATATGTCACTTCACACTTTCTCTAAACAACTAGCTCACTGCTCTACATTGGGAAAATGTTTTACTTTATTATTCATGTCAGCTACAGGCCACCGTACGCTGAGCCAGAGACGCTCTGTGTTGTTGCACACAGCGCTGTACAGCAGTGAGATGAAGACACACACACACACACACACACACACACACCACAGTCTGCTGTTTGATCCGTTCTTTTAAAGCAATTATAGTTTGTTGATTTTGGTTTGCTCAGAACATTTTAGGCACAAAACAAATTTAAAAATGTAAAATTTGCAAAATTGCAAGTTCTTGCAAATGTTGCAGAGGATTGGTTCAACTTGGATTAAAGTTGTTCCATGTATCTTTTTATTATATTTTGGGCATTTTTTGCCTCCCTCCATCCTTCCCTCCCTCCATCCTTCAGTCCATCCTTCACTCCTCCCTCCATCCTTCCCTCCCTCCTTCCCTCCACCCTCTTTCCATCCTTCACTCCCTCCCTCCATCCTTCCCTCTATCCTTCGCTCCCTCCCTCCCTCCATGCTTCCCTCCATCCTTCCCTCTCCTTTACTCAATCTTTCCCTCCATCCTTCCCTCCCTCCTTCCCTCATCCTTCACTCCCTCCCTCTATCCTTCCCTCCACCCTTCACTCCATCCTTCCCTCCATCCTTCACTCCATCCTTCCCTCCCTCCTTCACTCCATCCTTCCCTCCATCCTTCACTTCATCCTTCACTCCATCCTTCCCTCCATCCTTCACTCCATCCTTCCCTCCCTCCTTCACTCCATCCTTCCCTCCATCTTTCCCTCCATCCTTCCATCCTCAGCCGGATTCAAACCCAGTTCTTCATGGTTACATGGCACCGAGCCACCAGGTTCCATTATCATGTTAACGATCAATAAATCATCCAATAAGCAGTGCTGCTTGGTATTCTTGTCCTCTACAGTGAAGTCAGTGCAGGGACCTGGATCGGCCCGGTCCGTCCGTCTGTCCGTCAGGAACAGAGTCTCAGACGCTGCTGATCGGATTTGGACCAAACTTTGGGGAATGATGTGTGTCATCGTTCCTGATTGGCCCAGATGGGGCCAATCAGGAACGAATGTTTACTGCTGCCTTGGTGACGTGTTGAAGTGTTTTTGGGGAGCTGTTTCAGCGGGTTGGAGAGTCTGACTGGGAGAGTTTAGATGAAACTGTTGGAGATTCAGTGAAGACATTTCTCAATGCCGGGTGTCTTTCTATAATCTTCTAGTTCCACTTGTCTTTTATTTTGAAGGCCTCAGTGCTGTACTGTGGGACAAAGACACTTGGTTGGTTTTCCTGCTTTAGTCCGGTCTGGTCCAGGATGTTGCTCCTGTGAGGAATCCACTGAAGAGTCTGCAGGTCCAGGTCAGACATTGGAGGTTTCTGAAGGAGAAGTTAGTGATGAGATGGAAGCTCCAGTCCAGTCATCCAGAGTTAGAGCTTTAAGGTCCAGGAGTTTCAGTTTCTCAGTATCGACACTTTCACTTTGAGCTTCAACAATGGAAATGACATCGCTGTGAAAATATAACAGGCGTTTTTCACATGAATCAAACGATTTAGTCCAAAAGAAAATGTTTTCCTCCTCAGTCTCAGGTAACGCTGGACAGTCTGGTGGCTGCGCCTTTATTATTATTATAGGGTCTTTAATGTTGTATTATAGGGAATATTATGTAGTAATATATGGTATGTTATGTAGTAATATATGGTATGTTATGTAGTAATATATGGTATGTTATGTAGTAATATATGGTATGTTATGTAGTAATATATGGTATATTATGTAGTAATGTATGGTATGTTATGTAGTAATATAGGGTATATTATGTGGTAATATAGGGTCTATTATGTAGTAATATATGGTATATTATTACATCCGCGGAGTCCATTAATTAATTACTTGCCAAAGAAAAAAAAAATTAAGACCATTAATTTATATTTTCATGCGTTTTGTAATCAAAATCTAAAGTTTTTCACAAGTTTCCCTGGTAACACCTGAGGGTTTGACTAATACCTGGAACAATCATTACCATCCCATAAGGTTCTTATGCAATGGAAACGTCGTTCACTACTCCAGTAAATAGGACGAACCTCAGACACGACTTGGCAACAGGAGATCTTTCCTGTCCGCTCAGCTGTGAGCAGGAAGCTAACGTTATGCTAGCAAGACTCAGTCAGTAACACTGCGTACGGTCGACAAACAGTAAATATAATTTGACAGTATGTTTAACAACAAGACTAGCTAGCTATCCAGCCATGTCACTGTCCCCAAATCAATATCAAGATTTTCACGAACAAATGACAGGCCATGCGTACTGTCGGCCGCAGCCTGAAGTAGCGAGTTGAATAGCGAATGGGATGTGAGATGATCTTATGTGATGCAAAGTATCAGTAAGTTCAGAGGGGCAGTGTACTTCTTGCAGCTTGTGTGTTACAGTCGCAAGCCAGCGCATTCATTTAGAACGGTGAACAGACAGTTTCACTGGAACTACTTAGTAGGTGTCCATTATCAGGAATTAATGGACACCCTGCAGCCAATCAGAATCGAGTATTCACCCAGACCATGGTATAATAAGTAGTAATATGGGGTCTATTATGTAGTAATATATGGTATATTATTACATAATATATGGTATATTATGTAGTAATATAGGGTATATTATTACATAATAGTGTATATTATTACATAATATATATATATTATGTAGTAATATAGGGTATATTATGTAGTAATATATGGTATATTATGTAGTACTATAGGGTATATTATGTAGTAATATTATGTAGTAATATTATGTAGTAATACAGGGTCTAGTATATAGAAGTTGAGCTGGTTTATGTGTGAAAGGGCTTAATGTTCAGAAAGCTGCTCCTGCTGTGGGGGGGGGGGAGGGGTTGATCACACGTCATACAGCTGATACGATCAATCAGAATGAACCTTGATCAGATACGATTCCAATCTTTGATATCGGCTCGGGACGTCCCTGATATACAGTCTGTTAGACAACAATATGGAGTCCATCATGTAATCCGATTCATGTCCCTCATGTGTGATTAAATGTAAACATGCAGAGTGTGTGTGTGTGTGTGTGAGAGTGAGAGAGGGGGGAGAGAGAGAGAGAGAGAGAGAGAGAGACTTACTGTCCTACATCTGGAGGAGGGGGAGGGGGCTTAGCTTTAGCTTTCATCTTCTGTTAGTTATGGTCTGTGTGTGTGTGTGTGTGTGTGTGTGTGTGTGTGTGTGTGTGTGTGTGTGTGTGTTTGTTCTATTTTCAGAGCTGTGATCTTCATTGTGCTGCTCAGCTCTGCTGCTGGAATCAAACAGAATAGAGCAGAGTGGAATGTATCTAGAGCAGATTAGAATAGAATGGAGTAGAATGAAATAAGATCGAACAAAATAGAGCAGAGAGCAGAATAGAGCCAGACCGGACTAGAATAGAATAGAATAGAACGGGATAGAATTAGACCAGAATAGACAGCAGGAGAAAACATTGATGGTGCAGCGGGACACGGGTTTGGATTAAGGTTCATTTAGACTTCTGTGTCTCCTAAACCGTAACTGAGCGGAGAGCTGTGATTGGCCGCTCGGTGTCTCCTCCTCCTGTATGGGTGGCTGTGGGCCGATAGTGAAGACAACATGGAGCAGATGAAGAGAGACGAGCTGAGGAGGTTCAGATGTTCATCTGGACCACAGCTCATCTCCAGATTATAAAGATACCAGATGAACTGAAATATCCACAACATGAGTTTCACTACGACTTCTTCTGTGGTTACTGCTGTGTTAACAAAGCTCCACACTGACATCTAGTGTTTCACTGCTCTAACTAGAAAATGATCGGAGATGGTGGCTGCGCACTGACACTTCACACCACAGACACATCTGGATAGAATGATGTCTGTTATTTTTTCCTGTCAAACTGTCCATCGTATCACAGAAAGGCTTTCTGAGCAATAAGATCTATTGATGCAGCTTCACTTGGTAAAGCTGAAAATACACAGAACAGACTGACATGCTCCATGCACCATACTCCATGTTCCATGCTCCATACTCCATGCACCATACTCCATACTCCATGCACCATACTCCATGCTCCATGCTCCATACTCCATACTCCATGCACCATACTCCATGCTCCATGCTCCATACTCCATGCACCATGCACCATACTCCACGCACCATGCACCATACTCCATGTTCCATACTCCATGCTCCATGCACCATGCACCATACTCCATGTTCCATGCACCATACTCCATGCTCCATACTCCATACTCCATGTTCCATGCTCCATGCACCATACTCTATGCTCCATACTCCATACTCCATGTTCCATGCACCATGCACCATACTCCATGCACCATACTCCATGCTCCATGCTCCATACTCCATGCTCCATGCACCATGCACCATACTCCATGTTCCATGCACCATACTCCATGCTCCATACTCCATACTCCATGTTCCATGCTCCATGCACCATACTCCATGCTCCATACTCCATACTCCATGTTCCATGCACCATGCACCATACTCCATGCACCATACTCCATGCTCCATACTCCATACTCCATGTTCCATGCACCATGCACCATACTCCATGCTCCATACTCCATACTCCATGTTCCATGCACCATGCACCATACTCCATGCACCATACTCCATGCTCCATGCTCCATACTCCATGTTCCATGCTCCATACTCCATGCACCATACTCCATGCACCATGCTCCATACTCCATGCTCCATACTCCATGCTCCATACTCCATGCACCATGCACCATACTCCATGCACCATGCACCATGCTCCATGCTCCATGCACCATACTCCATGCACCATGCACCATACTCCATACTCCATACTCCATACACCATGCTCCATACTCCATACTCCATGCACCGTACTCCATGCACCATGCACCATGCACCATGCTCCATACACCATGCACCATACTCCATACTCCATGCACCATGCACCATGCTCCATGCACCATGCACCATGCTCCATGCACCATGCACCATGCTCCATGCTCCATGCACCATACTCCATGCACCATGCACCATACTCCATACTCCATACTCCATACTCCATACTCCATACACCATGCTCCATACTCCATACTCCATGCACCGTACTCCATGCACCATGCACCATGCACCATGCTCCATACACCATGCACCATGCACCATACTCCATGCACCATGCACCATGCTCCATGCTCCATGCACCATACTCCATGCACCATGCACCATACTCCATACTCCATACTCCATACACCATGCTCCATACTCCATACTCCATGCACCGTACTCCATGCACCATGCACCATGCACCATGCTCCATACACCATGCACCATACTCCATACTCCATGCACCATACTCCATGCACCATGCACCATGCTCCATACTCCATGCACCATACTCCATGCACCATGCTCCATACTCCATGCTCCATGCACCATACTCCATGCTCCATGCTCCATACTCCATACTCCATGCTCCATGCTCCATACTCCATGCACCATACTCCATACTCCATGCTCCATGCTCCATACTCCATGCACCATACTCCATGCGCCATGCTCCATACTCCATGCACCATACTCCATGCTCCATGCTCCATACTCCATACTCCATACTCCATGCTCCATACTCCATGCACCATACTCCATACTCCATACTCCATGCTCCATACTCCATACTCCATACTCCATACTCCATGCGCCATGCTCCATGCACCATACTCCATACTCCATACTCCATACTCCATACTCCATGCTCCATGCTCCATACTCCATGCACCATACTCCATACTCCATGTTCCATGCTCCATACTCCATGCACCATACTCCATACTCCATACTCCATGCACCATGCACCATACTCCATACTCCATACTCCATACTCCATACTCCATGCGCCATACTCCATACTCCATACTCCATACTCCATGCTCCATACTCCATGCACCATACTCCATACTCCATGCACCATGCTCCATGCACCATACTCCATACTCCATGCTCCATGCACCATACTCCATGCACCATGCTCCATGCACCATACTCCATACTCCATGCTCCATGCACCATACTCCATGCACCATGCTCCATGCTCCATGCACCATGCTCCATGCACCATACTCCATACTCCATACTCCATGCACCATGCTCCATGCACCATACTCCATACTCCATGCTCCATGCACCATACTCCATGCACCATGCTCCATGCTCCATGCACCATGCTCCATGCTTGTTTTTGGTGAAGGTATTGTGTTGTTTGTGTTGTTGCTAGTGTTGTTGTTGTTACTGTTGTTGTTTGTGTTGCTGTTTGTGTTGTTTGTGTTGCTGTTTTTTTTACTGTTGTTTGCATTTGAGTTGTTGCTGTTGTGGTTTGTGTTGTTTGTGTTGCTGTTTTTTACTAGAGTTGTTTCGATACCGATACCAGTATCGGAAATGCCTCCGATACAGCCTAAAATGCTGGATCGGGTATCGGTGAGTACGCGAGTCTATGCACCGATCTGATATCACGTCATTTATTAGCCCCGAAAAAAATCAACTTTAAAGTAGTTTCACCCGGATAAAACGGCCGTTTTCCCGGAAATCAATTCTTCTTCGCCGCTCTAAAACAGTAGCCTACACAGCAAGTTGCGCTGTGCTGCCACTGGCAACTAACGTTACTGTTTTAGAGCGGCAATTATGTCACGGCAAACACAACCCTGGGAACATACTGTTACTGTTCAGGATTTTAACACTCCTGTCTGGGGCTTCCAGGGCTCGGTCGCCCGTGCATGTGATTCCCAGAGATGAGCGTTCGGCTGCCAGGCTAAAGGTAAGTATGTGGGCTTACCTGTTGCCGTTTGGCTTCGCTGCTCACTTGACAGTTCATTTGTAGACATGTAACACGCGGACAATACTTGAAAACAAAACTCTGTTAGGAGAGGGGAAAACTTGACGGACCCTCCGTCTCCGTCA
>NC_136020.1:24057404-24062404 GCF_048128805.1 Centroberyx gerrardi | reverse complement strand
GTGAGCGTCTGCAGTTATTGATCTAGATGTGAGCGTCTGCAGTTATTGATCTAGATGTGAAGCGTCTATAGTTATTGATCTAGATGTGAAGTGTCTATAGTTATTGATCTAGATGTGAAGCGTCTATAGTTATTGATCTAGATGGGAAGTGTCTATAGTTATTGATCTAGATGTGAAGCGTCTATAGTTATTGATCTAGATGTGAAGCGTCCGTAGTTATTGATCTAGATGGGAAGCGTCTATAGTTATTGATCTAGATGGAAGCGTCTATAGTTATTGATCTAGATGTGAAGTGTCTATAGTTATTGATCTAGATGTGAAGTGTCTATAGTTATTGATCTAGATGTGAAGCGTCTATAGTTATTGATCTAGATGGGAAGCGTCTATAGTTATTGATCTAGATGTGAAGCGTCTATAGTTATTGATCTAGATGGGAAGCGTCTATAGTTATTGATCTAGATGGGAAGCGTCTATAGTTATTGATCTAGATGGGAAGCGTCTATAGTTATTGATCTAGATGTGAAGCGTCTATAGTTATTGATCTAGATGTGAAGCGTCTATAGTTATTGATCTAGATGGGAAGTGTCTATAGTTATTGATCTAGATGTGAAACGTCTATAGTTATTGATCTAGATGTGAATGGGCCTAGATGTAAATGGTCGATCTTCACACCAGCTGGTAGAGTGACTTTACTTTACCTTGCACATGTTTTTATTGTTGTATGTGTTTTTAAGTGTTTCTTGCACTTTTTGCTTTTTGCTAATAAGTGGATCTTGCTGTTCTGCTGTGTTCTTTTGGGTCCTCAGTATTTTTCTCATGGAGGTTTTTTCCCATTTTGAACAGTCTTGACTTGCTGATAAACTTTGTGCAAATGACAAAATCAGCTGGGAGTTCTGGTGCTGAGAATCAGTGTTAGTAGTTTCACTAATTAAGCTAGTAGTTTAATCACATGCTGCAGTCGTTCGGTGGCAGTTCAACTAAATTAAAATACTTTTCTTGTGATTTGGAGGTTTAGTGAAGCACGGCAACTAGCAGCTATTTTGGGTAATTGCATTTTTTGATCCTTAGGTTTGTTGATCTGTCAAAGTCGACATTCCTTCGCTATATCTCAAATAAATAACTGTTTTTGTTACCATCCTAATTAGTAATTTTTTTTTTATCATATGACATTGCTGATGTAGATATGATCATTTATAAATAGTTGGAGCTACTTTTTCTCAGTCAATTAAATCAAAGCCTCACTGGGAAGCTTCGCACGTTGGCGGCTCCAAGTGGCAGCAAGAGGCAACTGTTTGAATTTGGAGGACTTCATTACCCAGAAACCCTGTGTGGCGAGGTCAGTGAAGCGGTCCATGCTGGAGACACTTCTGGGTTTCCCTCGTCAGTCTGGATCGGTCAGATTTCCCTCCAGTGAGCAAACTGACAGCAGAGTTTCATTTGGACAGACAGGAGCATCAGATGGATGCAGCGTCACTTCCTGGTTCAGAGCTTTAATAAACTGGTTTAATAAACTTCTTCAGCTTGTAAACCTTCAGACGGTTTTCCCCTGACGCTGCTGAGAACTGGATCCGTTTTGAAAGTTGGAGATTTGGGGGGTTTTTTATTTTCAGATTCCCAGTCAGTGTCTGTCACCTGACTGGATTTATATTCAGATACAGTTTTAATGAAATCCTGATTCTCTTTTACACCTGGAGGGCCAGAAATCAGCCAGTCTCTCTCTCTCTCTCTCTCTCTCTCTCTCTCTCTCTCTCTCTCTCTCTCTCTCTCAATTTCAATTCAATTCAATTCAATGGTGCTTTATTGGCATGACAAAATGTACACATTTCTCTCTCTCTCTCTCTCTCTGACTGTCTCTCTGTCTCTCTCTCTCTCTCTCTGTGTCTCTCTGTCTCTCTCTCTCTCTCTCTCTCACTGTCTCTCTCTGTCTCTCTCTCTCTGTGTCTCTCTGTCTCTCTCTCTCTCTGTCTCTCTCTCTCTCTCTGTCTCTCTCTCTCTCTCTCTCTCTCTGTCTCTCTCTCTCTCTCTCCTCTGTCTCTCTCTCTCTCTGTCTCTCTGTCTCTCTCTCTTTCTCTCCCTCTCTGTCTCTCTCTCTTTCTCTCTCTCTCTGTTAAATTTTTCAGGAGTGTGATGAAATATAGATGGATGACAGAACAGAGGATGACTTCACTTCTATGTCCGTCATGTTTATTATTTTATTTCTCTCAGCTGAGAGAGAGAGATAGAAAGAAAGGGGGAAAGAGAGAGAGAGACACAGGCAGACAGAGAGAGAGAGAGAGAGAGAGAGGGAGGACAAAACCATGATGTCAGACTGCAGAGAGAGACAGAAAGACACAAAGGAGAGAAGGAATAAACAAAAATCACAGAGAAATGAAAGACAGAATGAATTTAACGATCGGCCAATCACCTGTTCTCCCCTGATGCAGATGAGTTCCGAGGCTGCTCATTGGTGGAGCTGATGAAGAAGGAGGGGACGACGCTGGGACTGACGGTGTCAGGAGGCGTCGACAAGGACGGCAAGCCCCGAGTGTCCAACCTGCGGCAGGGAGGCATCGCCGCCAGGTCACACACACACACACACACACACACACACACTGACCCTGACCTAAAGTCTCTATGAACCCATAAAATCCCCTCACATTTACATTAATTCACCCCTTAATTCATGCAAAATCCCCTTAAAATGAGTTAAGGGAGTTATTAATGGCGGAGATCCCATATAAACCTCCTTAAACTCCCCTTAATGTTTGACTGCTTACTTTCTAATTTAATGTAAAATTCAGGAGACAGGAACTTTCCCTTAATGACTCATTAATAACCTGTAAACCTGCACAAAAGACATGAAAAATCCCTTAATTTCTAGAGTCTCTGTGAATCAACCCATGAATAAATCCCTTATAAACCCATGGTACTAACCTTACTTTATTAAAGCTGTTATTTTTAATGGATAATTAATGTTTATGTGATGAGAAATGAAGGACATTTCAGGGAGAAAGTTAAGGGGTTTGGTTTGATGGTGTAAAGTCGGGACAAAAGAAGCACCTTTTTGTTTGTTCCTGATCTCTCACAGATCAATAGAGCTACAGGATCAAACTTTATGATCAGCAGCTGACACACATGATCTAACATCAGAAACTATTATTTATTTTTTTAAATAAACGATTAGACGGAAAGTAAAAATAGCGCACAGCTTCTTCTGACCTGCCTGTCGGGACAAAAGAAGCAGCTGCCTGAGAAATACAGATTTTCAGATTTTTTTCTTCAGATGTACGGCTCCTCATCTGAGACACGCGTCCTTTCAGATGGAAACCTGCAGTGATTTCAATAGTAGTCTGTTTTAAATATGTCAAAATGATGAAAACCACAGATGAGTAAAAGTCCCTTGGTTGCAGCTCAGCCTGGATCATGACATCACATCCTCCAACTACAGCTGAACAATTAATAGAACAAACAACAAACAAAACAAAACTTCCACAATTTCCAAATCTCAGAGTCTCAGTTAGTTTCTTCAGAGAGAGTTCGGTCCAAACTGGATTTGTGAACGAGGAGTTTTAGAATCAAAACCTTCATCAGACTCAGACTCAGTAGATCTGCTCACTCACATCTAGTTTTTAACTAAAACACTTTAATTGAAACTATTTTAAACTTCTAAAAGAAAAGAAAAACTTTAAATCACAATTGCAATATTCTGTCAAATAATCTCAATAAAATGTTTTGTCCGTCTTTCAGCTCCACCCTGAACACTGTGGTCTGATCATGTTGTAGTCTGGCAGTTGAAGATGTTTTTCATCAGTAATTATCTCTAACAGTTCCAGCAGCTTCTTCTGCCCCGCTCCTCTCCAGCAGTAGAGACATGGGACGTCTGCTGACTTCCATTTCTTTAGGTTTATAAAATGGCATAAGTTTGTAATCTCCAGTAAATAAACACAAGTAGTAAAACCAGAAACAGTTCCAGTTTCAAAATTTGACTTTCCACACAAAAAATCAGTTTCGGGGAAAACTAAAATTGGATTAGTTTGGCGGACGTGTCCTGAGTTCTGACCTCCGTGTCCCGCAGGAAAGTGTCCTCCTCCTCCCCCTCCTCCCCCCTCCTCCTCCTCTCTCCTCCCCCCCTCCTCCTCCTCCTCCTCCTCCTCCTCTCCTCCTCCTCTCCTCCTCTTCCTCCTCCCCCTCCTCCTCCTCCTCCTCCTCCTCCTCCTGCCCCTCTTCCTCCCCCTCCTCCTCCTCCTCTTCCTCCTCCTCCCCCTCCCCCCCTCCTCCTCCTCTCCCCCTTCTCCTCCTCCTCTCCTCCCCCTCCTCCCCCTCCTCCTCCTCCTCCTCCTCCTCTCCTCCTCCTCTTCCTCCTCCCCCTCCCCCCCCTCCCCCTCCTCCTCCTCCTCCTCCTCCCCCTCCTCCTCTTCCTCCTCCCCCTCCTCCTCCTCTTCCTCCCCCTCCCCCCCCTCCTCCTCCTCTCCCCCTCCTCCTCCTCCCCCCCCTCCTCCCCCCCCCCCTCCTCCTGCAGGAACAGGAAGTAACCTCCGGTGGTCTGTGTCTCCTGCAGGAGCGACCAGCTGAACGTCGGAGACTACATCCGCTCCGTCAACGGCATCAACCTGACCAAGTTCAGACACGATGAGATCATCAGTCTGCTGAAGAACGTGGGAGAGCGAGTCGTCCTGGAGGTCGAGTACGAGCTGCCACCTGTCTGTGAGTACTAATACTACCAGGAGCAGTAGTAGTAGTAGCAGTAGTAGTAGTAGCAGTAGTAGTAGTAGTAGTAGTAGTAGTAGTAGTAGTTGCAGTAATAGTAGTAGTTGCAGTAGTAGTAATAATAGCAGTATAATATGTGTTTCAGTGGGTCAGGGATCATGTTGATACATATATATATCTTCTGTATATATTCTGTATATATTCTGTATATATTCTATATATCATTATGTATATTATGTATATCTATAATATGTATTATATCAATGTGCATGTCAGGGGTCAGAGGTCATGTTGATGTTTATATAATGTTGTGT
>NC_136020.1:24010026-24055026 GCF_048128805.1 Centroberyx gerrardi | reverse complement strand
CGCGCCGGAGTCTAACGGCCGCTGACGCTGGCGGGAAAAGACCGGTTTCCAGGTCTGAAGCGGACATTCACGACCGAGTGAGAGCTGGAAATTATGACCGGCCGTCGGCTCGAAGTAATCAGAGTTCGGACTTGCGCGGGAGTCGCGGCGGTGCCGGTGCCGGGATGAGTCCGAGGAGGTCCTATATTAAAGATGAGTCGCGCAAACGCCATTCTTTCCTTGACAGTGCCTTCTCGAAGCGGTATTAGCGGACTGTATTTTGCGAGACGGGAGCTCCGACAGCGGTTCGGAGGCCGATGGCGCTGCCTCCGGAGATTCTTCATCTGACGAAAGCGAGACATCTTGAGCCCGAGAAATCAGCACGAGCAGCGGCAACTTGTAGCAGGTAGGAGCAGCATGAAGCTTTACCGAGCAGCAGAGTAGGAGGAGGCCATTTAAATAGGCCGCCTTGTTATGAGAATGGATTATGATTGGTGTGTGTGGCGATCAGCTGGTAGATGAACTAACGTGATGCTTCATGTATGTATATGAATATATATTCTCTCCTATCTGTATGTGTGTATATTTGGGTTTAGATTTAAATATATTTCCTACCACCTCTGTGTGTATATGTAAATATATGTGTATATAGATTTTCTACCATCTCTGTGTATATTTGTGTACTTTTGTTTATTTTTGGACTCCAAGTAGTGGAAATGCATGCGGTCGGCAATTTGAGAATCAATAGCAGTTCCAATAAGCTTTCTGGTTTAGTGCTTCTAAACTTAACACATTTAACACAGCTGATCGTGAAATTCTGCTTGATAGACTCCGTAAGTGGATTGGACAGTCTGGCCCGGTTTTAAACTGGTTTAGATCAGATCTGACCGGGAGCAAATCCAGTTCAGTCCTGGTGGACGTAGCGTAGCGTCCCCCAGGGGTCCGTTCTCAGACCTCTTCTGTTTGTATGTGACTGGGAAACAACATTCATGTCCCTCGGTACGCTGATGACACCCAACTCATCTATAGCATCTGTCAAGAGAGATTTCTCCAACACTGCTGGTCGGACCTGGAGGCAGGAAGCATCTCCACACTGATTGGCCCAGTGGGGGTTCTGTAATTAAAGGTCTAATCGTTTATCGTAAGCATGATATCTCAGTCACTACTGGTCTGATTTCGACGACACTTGGAGGGATGATGCATCTTGTTGCTGATTGGCCCAAGAACGACATATTTACCGTTGCCTTGTTTTACATTTAAATTTGATTGTTTGGTTGATTGATTGTGCCATCTCTGTGTGTATATGTTTATGTATTTATGTGTATTTTCTACCATCTTTGGGAGTCTTCAGTTCCATCTGATGTTGAGCTTTTCTCAGAATGCTGTAGTAGTCTGTGTGGGCGGAGCATAGTGACCTGGCCGTCTCATTGGCCACGCCCTGAGCTTCCATCATGGCCTGGAACTTGGACAGAGCAGCTCCACCAATCACGGCCTCAGAAATCTGCCTGCTGCCTTCCGATAGGTTGGACACCTTTCCAATCATCATCAGCAACACGCCCCCTGTGGAAACAAAAACAAATAGACCCGCCCTGTAACAGCAGGGCAGGGGCGGAGTCTCGACCCTCCCTCCCCCCTCATTGGTTCCCATCCAAACAAAATCTAAACATGTATTCAGTCAGCCATGTTGACTTTTACAGATAGTATTCTAGCAAAAGGTATAGGAAAGGTCATCGGGTCCATTCCCCTTCACACTGTTAGATTATAGTATCGCAGTATGAGGTGCAGGGTGCAGTTTACAGGGTGCAGAGCAGGGTGACATGTCGGGTACCCAGGGATGTGACCAGCTCCATCAGGTCATCGGGTCCTTTTCCCTTCAGCGTCTCCAGAGATTCGATCACCTCCAGACTGTTGCCCACACATCGACCAATAGGAGTGTCCATACGGCTAAGCACCGCCCCTGTACGCATGCCCAGGCCGTTGCCTGCATTCATCTAAAACAACGCACCTTCATCACCATCATCATCATCATCATTCATCATCATCATCTGTCAGCTGTACAGTTAAAGGTTTTCTATATAGTTACATCAGTTATATGTCACAATCAGCAGATAAAAAACATTTGTATGATAAATATTTACATAATATTACTATAAATAAGGAATATTTACTGAACTCTGGCCTAAAACACACTTGTATTAAGGACCTTTGAAATGGAAATTAAGTAAATTAAGGTCAGCTCTTGTTTAAAGAATTTAAGGTTCAAGGCTAAAAGGTTTAGTCAAGGCTAGCTTCTTAGCACTAGCCAGGTCTTTATAAAGAAGGTTAATATCATTAGAAAGTTGTTTACCAGTGACTGTGCTAGCTTCTTAGCACTAGCCAAGTCTTTATAAAGAAGGTTAATATCATTAGAAAGTTGTTTACCAGTGACTGTGCTAGCTTCTTAGCACTAGCCAAGTCTTTATAAAGAAGGTTAATATCATTAGAAAGTTGTTTACCAGTGACTGTGCTAGCTTCTTAGCACTAGCCAAGTCTTTATAAAGAAGGTTAATATCATTAGAAAGTTGTTTACCAGTGACTGTGCTAGCTTCTTAGCACTAGCCAGGTCTTTATACAGAGCAGCTCGTCCAAACTTGACATCCAGAACCAGAGCAGTCAGAGACTCCGCCCCTTTCTTTGAGATAATAGAACCTGGAGAAAACACACACACACACACACACACACACACACACACACTGTATTAGGCTAGTAGTACTAGGTTAGATTAGTAATACTAGTTTAGTACCAGTAATGAGTGGTAAACTCTGTCATGTTAGTAGTACTAGGTGAGCAGTACTAGGTTAGGTTAGTAATACTAACTCAGTACCAGTAATGAGAGGTAAGCTGTCCACGGTGCTGGTGGCGTCCCTCAGGGCGTACAGGACTCGGTCTGCAGGAACCAGCGTCTCTGTCTGACCCATAATGCAACAGCCCACCGAGGCCAGGATCCCTCGGACCTGGAGATGGACAGGGTCAAAGGTCAACTAGGAGTGAGGCTGTGTGTGTGTTAGCTGTAGTACGTACATGTTACAGTGGTTAGCTAGCTGTAGGTGAGTATTCCTGTGTTGTGTTGTTGTGTAATATAGTTATACAGTTAATTATAGATAGTTGGCTAGTTGTATATGTATGTACCTGTTGTGTAATGTATATACATGCTAGTTATAGTTATAGTTATATTAGTTAGTTGTAACTAGCAAGCTCTATGTGTCTATATATGTTAGGTACAGTTATATTTACTAAGTTATAGATTGTTTTATATATATATGTATAGTGGTACAGTGAGTTGTACCTGGGCTGGTGGCTGGTGGATGTTGAATCCTGGGATTGATTCCAGTTTATCCAGAGTTCCTCCTGTATGAACCAAGCCCCGCCCACTTATCATAGGGACCTGACACACACACACACACACAGAGACACACACACACACACACACACATTTAAAGTGTGGGCACATAAGTGTTTATTCAGAAAAAAGTACATGTATGTATGTATATATATGTTTTAAGTGTACATGTTACAGTAAATATGAGAAACTGATAAATGTTTAGGTCAAGTCAACATTTGTTGTAAATCTTTAACAGTTCCAGGTTAAAGTCCGGGGGAAACAGCTGGAACAGGCTCTGGCTGAGAGTGGGACGTCTCGACAGGGAAACCATTCTCTCTGAAACTAAAAGTCCAACATGATGACGGTCTCTCTACATGATCTACATGCTGCAGTGAGCTGAGAAACCAACATCCAATCAGGAGTACAAATGGAAGCAAAGGTACAATCTGATTGGCTGTAACAGGAAGAGGCCTGGACACTGTTCCAGTGTTACAGGAGACTCACATAATGGAAGACGTGATGTGATGGATGAGGAGCTGCTGCTGTATGAAGAACTGAACAGAGGCAGAGCTGGTTGAGTTAAACCTCAGTGGGCGGAGCCAAAGAACCACATTTTATCAGAGTGGCAGTTAGCAACTGGCAAACTTGAATGGCAAAGAAGGAACTCTGGACAAAATATAAATAAAAAATACAAATGGCAATAACTCCATGGCAGTCACGATGAAGGTCAGCAGCTAACTAACTAGCTTACCTAGATAGCTGTAGGCTCGTATTGCTAGCTTGGAAGGTCAGCTAGGCTAATTAGCTAACCTTGATAATTAGAGTTGATTTTTTCAGTTTGTAACAAGAAGGCACTGGTCCAGTGAGTCATGGTTTCCTTGTAATCTTCTGATGGGAAATGACAGTTTAAATTATGGTTTCTGTTGCGACATGCTCACAGATTGAACAGGATGTTCTCAGCATGAATGCACCGCTGAAAAATCTGCAGGACCAGCTGGGAGCAAGATCCCTGGAAACCGTTTCCAGCACTGTGTTGAATCCAAGCCGTGAAGAACTGACGAACCAACCTGGAACTAGCTAGGTGCCGCTAATCTTACACAGCCACACCTCATGTAAAACAACAGAGTTCTGGAGAAATTTAAACAATGTTGGATAGAAAAGGCTGGCGGCGCTGTGGGCTGTTATTATTCAAACCGGTCAAATTACACTAGGGCGGAGCTATGGGCGGAGTCACTTGTAGTTGCCACAGTTAGCTAGCTAGTAAAAAAAAACATCTTTTGGCAAAGCAGAAACAACAATGGAAGATATTAGAGACAACAAAAGGCTCAATCGATGGTGAAACATCAAAACACTGAGATGTTTGTCGTGTTTGCAGCAAGTGAAACTGCAGACAGAAAAAAGGCTTCGACTCCACAGCAAGTCTTGATTCACAGTTTTCATCCATTTTCATCTCGCTCATTTAATTTACCCAAAGAGTTTGTATATTAACTTGAATTAAGTCAGCAAAGTAGCTAGCGTTGTAGCTAAGCTAACGATGGAAACTTGTTCTAGCAGCAGAAAAACAAACCAGACGAGCCGTTTCCTGTTTCAGACTCAGAGCCAATCAGAGCGGCCTTTGGCTCATCAAGGTCTTGTTATCCCACGTTTTCTGAGGAGAATTTCTCCAGACCTGCGTTGTTTTACATGGAGGTGGATGTATACCTACTGAAGTGTGTGTATGTATGTTAGGCGTGTTTTTTAGCATGTTTACCTTACAGCCACAGGCAGCTAGCGCAGGCGCTAACACCAGACTGACTTTATCTCCCACTCCGCCTGTCGAGTGCTTGTCAACCACTAGCCCCGCCCACTCCTCTGGCCATGACATCACTTCCCCAGATCTCATCATCTCCCTGGTCAGGGCTTCGGTCTCCGTGGCAACCATGCTCCTCTGCCAGATCGCCATCAGCATGGCTCCTTTAACAGAAAAAGACAAAGCAGCATTAGGCAAGAAAACAACCTCAGAAAGGTGGTTGAATATGTGTGTGTGTGTGTGTGTGTGTGTGTTTGGGGGGGGGGGGGGGGGGGGGTGTACCTATCTGACAGTCCTGTATATTTTGGGTTGTTACAGCCTGGATGAAGGCTTTGACCTCTTCGTCACTCAGCGTCCCTCCATCTCTCTTCTTCTTTATCAGCTCTGGGACGGACAGCATCTCTACCTGCAAACAGTCAGCAGACTGTAATGAATAATGAATTGACATGAGACATCTTCCTGTCCATTTATTAATTATTTCCCCTTAAACGTTCTCTCCACAGACAAAGGTTCCTACCTTAATATCACCCGATACTTGACCCCCCTTTCTGAATAAGTCCTTTTCTGTGGGGATGAATCAACCCCACAGTAAACTTTCTCTTATTCTGAACATTTCCCTTTAAAGTCAAGCTGCGTTAGCGCCAAACAAAACTCAATACTTTTATAATAAAGTGTTTTAAAGCAGCTTGTCCTTCTCACAGTTCTTTTTCTAGCAACTAAATCTCTTTTCTTGCATTATTTTCCAACAAGTAACTTCCTTTTTTTCACTATTTACAAGACGGGTAGACTGCCCAACACCATCTACTGAGGTTGGGGATTATTCTGCCCCAGTAATAATAATAATAATAATAATAATAATAATAATAATAATAATAATAATAAACTTTATTTATATAGCACTTTTCAAAAAACAGAGTTTACAAAGTGCTTTACAGAGAAAAGAAAAAACAGACAGAAAGACAAAAGTACAATCAGTTAAAAGCCAAACCGTAAAAATGGGTTTTGAAATGTGATTTAAAAATAGTAACAGATTCAGATTCATCTTACGATGGGAGCAGATTGTTCCACAGTCTAGGTGCCGTTGCTGCAAAAGCTTTATCACCTTTTGACTTCAGTCTGCATGTTGGAACAGCCAAGAGACCTCGGTTTGAAGCCCTAAGGGACCTTGTGGTCTGGTATGGATGAAGCAGTTCAGTGATGTACTCAGGTGCCGGGTCATGCAACGCCTTATATGTAATTAGAAGAATTTTAAACTCATTTCTGAACTTTATTGGAAGCCAGTGTAAAGAGGCTAAGACAGGTTAGTTAGCTTAGTTTTGGTCGACAATCTTGCTGCAGAGTTTTGAACTAGTTGGAGCCGTCCCAAGGCAGACTGATTCAGACAGGTAAACAATGCATTGCAATAGTTTAAACATGATGTCACACAGGCATGAATAACGCGTTCAGTGTTGTGAAAAGAGAGAAAAGTACTGATTTTGGCAATATTCTTCAGCTGAAAAAAGCATGACTGTACCAAAATTGCAGTCCCCACTCACTGTCTCCTCCAGGAACCATCTATCTGTTAACAAAGTCCTTCAGGCACCATGGAGGCTGTCGCTCTCTTAAAGGATATCGTCTCTCAGGTTCTGGACTTGGGTGGTTCTGGACTTGGCTGGTTCTGGTCCAGAGGTCCGTCGATTATTCCGGTCGGTTGGTTCAGGAGTTCAGGAGTGGTGTTTGTCTCTTCAGATGTCTGCGGTGAGCTGATAGGTATTTTACAGGTGTTAAAATATCAAACTGGTTTCTCTGCAGGTCCCCCCAGGTGTTTCAGCTGAGGGAGGATCTGGGCGTGTCAGACAGTCTGGTGCCTCTCTCTCGCCGATCGCAGGCTTTGTGTCTCTGTTTATGTTTTTGATATCGCCCGAACGATCACTAGAGACCGTTGTCTCCGGCCGCTCTGACGTCACTTCGGTCCCACTGATGCTGCAGCCAGTCAGCCTCTACATCCATGTCGTCTTTGTCTTGGTTGAGCAGCGTCTGGCCTCGCTCCCTGATTGGAGGCTGGGAATGAGGCGGTCCGGCCTCAAAGTAAACAACAATGGCGGCGATGGAGTATGGCGGCACTGGTCGTGTTGATGAAGCAATATCATCCGTTATTTCAGAATTCAAGGGCAGAGATGCATTAAAAGAGGAACAAAGCTGAAGGAAAACACTTTTGTAGTCGGAGAACATTTTTCGCTCTTCTTCCTACTTGATTTGGCTAAGATGGAGAAGCCGATACTCATGGCTGGAATCAACTTCTCCTCCATTTTAAACTGTTGTTCATGAAACCAGATCACATCAGTAGAAGAACGAGGAAGAACAGAAATCTGATTATCTGTTAACGATTTTTATTTATTTATTTATCCTTTATTTAACCAGGAAGGTCCCACTGAGATACAATATCTCTTCTGCCAGGGAGTCCTGGTCAAGATGGGCAGAAAAATGAGGAAAAAAAAAAGAAAAAGGTTTCATATAAAAATACATGGGGGCAGGTTACACCACAAAAACATACCAAAACACAACAAACGGGCTAAAAAGAATCATGGAAAATAACGGCACATGTTAAAAGCAATGACATTGTTCTGTAAAAACTGATTTTAAAATATTTTTAAACATGTCAAGAGAGGGAAAAGACTCCAAGTTGCAGTTTGTTGACTTCGGTTTCCAAACAAAACCTGCAGCCGGAGGAACGAGCCGCTATTCTCACGTTATCACGCAGAAACATCCACATGATATACAGATCAGCCCCGAGCTCAGCTGTAAAAACCTTAAATACACACTCAACCATCAACCTCATCAACGTCAATAATTTAACATCTTAAATACTTAAATACGTAATTAGCTCATCACATATTGAACAAACCAAAGTCAGTCTATCAACTTCCAAGTTCATTTCTGACACATTTCTATAACATTCACATATAGAATAAAAGGAATATACAGGAATAAAAGACGACGTTCTCTCCTGTCTGAAACACACACACACACGCACACACACACAGACACACACACACACACACACACAGCAGCGTACCTGGTGGTTGCAGTCGGTGGAGTGAGGTCGACCTGAGGCTGCTGTCATCATAAAGCGGCCACAGGGCAGAGTTCACCAGCCAATCGGAGAGCAGGACTGAGGTCAACGGCCAGTAGGACACAGGGACAGAGGTCAGCAACCAATCAGCTAACTGCATTGCCATAGAATCAGAATAACTGTTTAACTGGTTCTGCTGTAGTCCAGGGTTAACTCTCTGGTCCAGACTTGGTTTAAAGCAGCAGGAGGTTTCTGTTGGTTTCAGTGTTCACAGTGGTGTGTGTGTGTGTGTGTGTGTGTGTGTGTGTGTGTGTGTGTGGTGGGGGGGGGTTCAGCTCTTCCAGCTCCTCTTCGATCAGAAACGTTTCTGTTGTCATGGCGACCACACCGGAGACAGCCGAGGAGCTAACAGCCTGAGCCGTCTCTCTGCTGCGGCACAGAGATCTGGATTTAAAACCTGGAGGCTGCAGTCGTCCTCTATACAGGAAGCTGAGCACGTTTATATGATGTCACTTACTGTGGCGGCCATGTTGCTGCCTCTGTGCCTCCCAGTCTGTCTGCCTGTCTGTCTGCCTGCCTGCCTGTCTGTCTGTCTGCCTGTCTGTCTGTCTGCCTGTCTGTCTGCCTGCCTGCCTGCCTGTCTGTCTGCCTGCCTGCCTGCCTGCCTGCCTGCCTGCCTGCCTGTCTGTCTGCCTGTCTGTCTGCCAGTTTGCCTGCCTGCCTGCCTGCCTGCCTGCCTGCCTGCCTGTCTGTCTGCCTGCCTGCCTGTCTGTCTGTCTGCCTGCCTGTCTGCCTGCCTGCCTGTCTGTCTGTCAGCAGAATATTTAAGTGAAACCAGTTAGTAATTAACCAGATTTGCAGCTTTTCGGCCCCTGAGTTTTGACCCCTGAGGTAATAAACAGCTAGAAAGAATCCAGTCAACAACACAGTAACTGTCAGCAGTGTGTGTGTGCGTGTGTGTGTGTGTGTGTGTGTGTGTGTGTGTGTGGGTGTGAAGGAAGCACACATGGACGGCTGAGTAACTTCGTAGTAAATGATGGTTTATTATAAAGATTACATCCGTTTCAGAGCTCTGCGGTCGCCACGGCAACCACGTCAGTTGTCATGTGTGCTCTTTTAGAAAAGGGAAGAAAAAACTACAAGTACACACGCCACTCACTCCAGAAAACTACAAACGTACTGTAAAAAGAGGAAGCTAGAAAGAGGATAATTATAACTATAATCATAATCATGTGAGTATTAGAACTAGGAGGAGGAAGATTGCAACACAGATAAGAGCCAGAATTCTCAGCCAATCAGCGGAGAGCTGAGGCGTTACCATGGCGAAGGCATCATTTGTCCACACGCGAAACAACGTTCATTTCCATGACAACATCGTCAGACTCCAGTGGCGGCCATCTCGGCCTTTCTGCCTGAGCCGACGTTCCCTGGCGGCCATGTTGGTTCGTTTTTCACAGAACGCACTTTTAAATTTAACCGAAAAATGAATCTGGATCTGAAATGTAACGGCGTGAAGTCAGGTGTCGCCGGTTTGACCGGGACAGACGGATGGCAGTACATTCGAAACAAAGGAGGAACTACTTTTCCCAGCGGAGGGACACCGCCGACCTCGCTCCGTCACCGTGTCGCCGGGCAGATCTGAGCGGGCGTGCTGGATATTTTCCTGATTGGCTGAGAAATCTTAAAGCTCTGTGTGACTCTGGTAGAGTCTTGGATTGTGTCTCTTCCTCCATGATAAAACCCCAAATCAGTGATTCTGTGATCTGTTGCTCCGGGAGAGCAGACTGGAGAATTGACCATTCACTGCCGTTGAGGAGGAACAGTCGGAAAATCACTTCTAGCACATAAAGGAACGCCGACACAGCAGATTCTGACAACGGCAGTGAATGGAGAGAGAAAAAAACACAATTCTCCAGTCTGCTCTACCGGAGCAACAGATCACAGAATCACTGATTTGGGGTTTTATCATGGAGGAAGAGACACGACCCAAGACTCTACCAGAGTCACACTGAGCTTTAAACTAGGTGAATGACCTCATGTCCATATTAACATACAGAGGGATTCCCAGTGGGGACCTGAGGTCAGAGGTTAAAGGTCATGGTGTGACCTCTTCATCAGCCCTCGACATCCAACCTGATTTCATCTGTTCCACATCTGTCCTGCTGTAGAAACTCCTAAAGACGATACACAGCAGTCTATAGTCCGCTGTCGTCGAGACTGTTCAGTGTATAGTCTGCTGTGCCTGAAGTTCACCGAGCGCCAACGACTCCGCTTCACGCACTTCCTGGTTCTTTCTGACCGCTAACTTGAAACCAGCGTGAGTCCGTTCTGCAGCAGAGCTACTAAACCATGTTGTGTCGGGGTGTGAACAGGTTTTTCAAGGGGAAACGGACTGGTTTTCTTTTGGAATGTCAAAACAGGCAAAAAAAAAAAAAAGAAGAGGAAAATTAAAGTGAGAAGAGAGCGGAGAGATAACGTGCTGCCAGTTTGAGAAGCTCAGTCCGGTCTGCGGAAAGTTTGTGAAATAAGCACAAAGTCTTAAAATGCAAATATGTGCTCTGTTCACAAACTCTGTTTTCCCAGCTCAAGGCGGGTACCTGAAGGAGGCACAACTATAAACAGGAAGTAGTCTGATACTGAAGCGGCGGATGAGTTCGCCTTCAGTACCCAGCTTGTACAAAGAAGATTTCTACTGTGAGTCAAGTTTTAATTTTTAGCTAAAGTCTTCTTATTTAACCGACCAAAGTCTTTCCCAAACTTTAAGTTTTAGTTTCCTAAACTAAACCGTTAGCTGAAAATGTTGTGTCCAATTCATGTTATTGTTACAGAATCCAGTTTGTGGTGGAGGAACATCATCTTGTCATAATTCGTGTCCACAGCAGGTAAATCTGCATTTCAGACTTCGTGCTCATTTCACAAAATTTTATGAGATCACGTTGAATAAGTTTGCTGAAGAGACGGATTCACGTTGGGACAGGGAAAGACTGGCAGCTAGCAAACTATAACTATGTTTGAGGAAGGAAGGAGATAATTTATTTACCTTTCTCACAGATTGTAGCTAAGAGGAACTTAGCAAGGTTAGCTAGGTTAGCTTTAGTCATTCTATCAGTGCTAAGTTGACAAGCTAACTTGAAGCTTTTTGTGCAATGTTAAAAGTTAGCAAACGTTAGCTATGACTCAAGTTAGCTACCGTTTAGTTAAGAGAGTGACACCGAACCTAATTTTTATGTTTTACTAAAATTATTAATATTTAGCTTCCATCCAGGTTAGATTCAGCTCACTATTCACACTGACAAAACGGCTAAAGCAGCGGAGCTAACGTAGCTACGTTCCTGTTAGCTACAGCCTGCGAGGAAAATAAATAATCTGACAAGTGTCTTCCTCAAACACAGAGAGGAGTTGATGTCTGCCAGTTCTCTACAGTGTGACATCATGTTTCAGCCCAAATAAAATGATGTTAAAGCCTTTAACTGCTTCCAACTCTAATACTGTTTCTGTTTTCTGTTTCTGTTCTGCTTTTAGTTGAGCCGATTCTGATGAAAACAATATAAATCTCTACAGACTGAGCGTACAGCGTTTAATGAGAACAAGTTCCACATCATGGCTGTTTCTTTTTTTTAATTTGGTAATGTGTTAAAATATGTAATAACTTCATTATATGTCATTTCTACTGACATTATTTCACCGGTTTAAGAACAGAACGATTAGCAAACTGGATCCAGTGACTTTCCTGATGGAAACTGAAAGAATCCAAATCCGTTTCCCCTTGACAACATGTTTTAGTAACGTTGCTCCAGTGCCTCCTGATGCAGTTTCAAGTCCGCGGTCCAAGAGAAGAAGTGTCTGATGCGAAGCTGTTTACCGCGCAAATATCACGTATACTGAAGACTATATAGACTATATAGTCTACCAAAATATTAATATATAAATTTTATAGTCTACTATGCTATATATACTATATACAGTAGTCTACCATAATATATATTATATAGACTATATAGTCTACTGTATTATACAGACTATATATTCTATACCTCTGTGCAGTTCCTACTTTCTCCCAACAGAGGGCGCAAACCCAAATTCAGCCACACGTTACTAAATGGCCTTAACTCTACCAGGGAGACTCCTTATATGGCCTGTAAGAAGCTCCATATACGGTCTGGAGGAAACTCCACATATGGCAGGGAGAGAATCCCCTATATGGCAGGGAGGAAACTCCACATATGGCCTGATCCTGGGGGGGCGGAGTCAATATACGGGGCGGACAGAGCCAGAGCCGGTTCATTCAGCTAGGAATAAAACACTGGAGTTAAGGTAAGGGGTTAATCTAGGAGTTTAAGGGTTCTGGTGTAAAATAAGTGTCTAACAATAGAGTTAAAGTAAGGGATTATTGTCGTGGTTTAAGGGGTTTTGGTGTAAAATGAAAGCCTGGACAGACAGGAGGCGTCAGAGACCGCAGGCGGGAGATCTGCAGCGTTGACACGGCAGGACAGTCAGGAGATCGGCTGCTCGGTCCTGCAGTACTTTCAATTATTTTATGGGCATTTTTGGCTTCATTAGATGGTAGTGAAGACAGACAGGAAAGGGGAAAGAGAGGGGGGGGGGGGGGGGGGGGGGTGATGTGAGACGAAGGTTCTGGTCCAGATTTGAACCCAGGACTTCACGTTTACATCAGCCTGATCTCACAGAAAAACGTGAAATAAACACGACGTGTTAACAGCAAATTACTTAAAGTGTTAAATTTACGTTTTCCCAGCATCAAACGGTTACGTGAAAGAGACACGGCTATAAACAGGAAGTAGTGTCACATTGAAGCACGGTGGACAGTCAGGGCGTGGAGGTCGGGATGGTGGACGGGCGTAAGCATTTGTCTTCAATGTCGTCGACCAGGGTTCGATTCCCAGTGTTTACAAAGGACCAGAGGTGAGACCAAGTCAACTTTGCTCGAGTCTCAAGTCAGTCTCAAGTCTTGAGGCACAAGTCTCAAGTCAGTCTCAAGTCTTGAGGCACAAGTCTCAAGTCAAGTCCCAAGTCTAAATATAGATTACCAAGTCAAGTCCAAGTCATTAATGTCAAGTCTCAAGTCTAAATGTAGAACATCAAGTCAAGTCAGTTGTTTTAATAAGATAAAAACTTGGTAAGAGCATCATGAGTTTTGAATTTAAATTCAGTCGTCTGCTGGAACAAATCTCATCACAGATCTCAAGTCAAGACTGACTTGGGACTTGACAGAGTCAAGTCCCAAGTCACCAGAACCCAAGTCAAGTCAAGTCTCAAGTCTTCTCCTCTCAGTCTCAAGTCTCAAGCAATTCAAACTGTGACTTGAGTCTGACTCGAGTCCAAATCATGTGACTCGAGTCCCCACCTCTGTAAAGGACATTTCAACCATAAGTCACATTTTAATTTTTAACGCTTTTCTTATTTAACCATGACCAAACCATTTCCCTAACCTTAACCAAGTCGTTTTACTTGTTGAAATTTAACCGTTAACCAGCCTTTGGGACGTATTTCAATTTGTGGCGGAGGAACGTAATTCAGTTTGTGGTGGAGAAAGGTTATTTTCCCATAATACGTGTCCACAGAACGTAAATCGCCGTTTCAGAGTTCGTGTTCTTTCACGTATTTGTGTGAAATCATGTTGGGGGGATGACGTGTGACAAAGGTTCTGGTCCAGATTTGAACCCAGGACTTAGCGTTTATACATGGTAGACCGCCGCGCCACCAGGACGCCCCGGACGCTCCTGCAGTAAACTCTGTGTTTTGGCGGTCTGTTTCCTGCGCCGACGCTCCGAAGCTGAAGCGAGTTCTGAGCTGAAGCTGGGGAACGCCTCCCGTTCGCCTGCAGCCGCTGAGAACAACAGGTGCGTTTGTTTGTTTGACGCTCCCATCTGACGCTTTCTGTCCGTCCAGCGCTTCAGTGTCTAACATTAGAGTTAAAGCTCTATGTGATGACTTTTTAGTGGTAAAAGTAAAGTTAGCATCATAGCTATATATTAGCTCGTTAGCTTCTGTGAGTATTCTCCAGCGGCAGACGCAGCGTTTTATCCCAACCATCTCTCAGTATTGTGAGAGTTTCTGTGAACAAACCACAGAATTTGAATGGATAGAACGGTCCCTCCCATTCAAATCAACACGTCTGGTCTGAGCGGCGGCCATTTTTATGTGAACCGTTCCATAATATAAAACCTCCTTGGTACTGTTGGCCTCGCTTCCGTATAAACCGACTTACGGCGAGTCGCAGCGAGGACCAAGCAGTGGAAAACTGGCGTTGCGCTGTCTCCATCGCTTTGCTGTCAGCGGGGGGGCGGGGCTCCTGAAGGATTTTTGGACTGATTGGGTTTAATCGCTCTATATTACTGTTGGTAAGTCGTCACATTTTATTCATTTAACGTTCGTCTTGTAACATTACAAAGCTAACGCACTCACACTGTGTGGCAGCCGGTGTGACACACTTAACGGCCTTAATGCCCAAACTCACCGTAGCAACTAACCATAGACGCCATTTTTTTGGTGTACTTGCCTAAATACCATAGAAAACAGTGAAAAGACCGTTCTATCCATTCAAGTTCTGTGGAACAAACAGTTTGATCCCAGCAGCCTGCAGTGTCAGGAGAGTTTACTGATCAATAAGCTCACGCTGCTTTGTCTCTGTTGTCTGATGTCATCAAAAGTGCGACGGCAGTAAAAACGACAGAGTGATGTTGTGAATTCTGACCAGAGGAGTTATCACATAGAGCTTTAAGGTAAGGGATTACCGTAGGGATTTAAGGTTTCAGCGTAAGGTTAACGTAACGTTAGAGTGACGGGGAAGGGGAAAGGTGTTTTCTGTACAGATGGCTTTAAAGAGATAGCACCATGTACAGTCAGCCCTCGATACGCAGGTTAGAAACCAGAGGTTTCCAGTTGGAGCTCTGCTGCAGCTCTCCCTGAAACACACAACATCACCACAAAGTCAAACTCATTGACAAGTCATTATGAATTCCAACACAACTACCTTGAAATTCGATTCATTGTCAAATCATAAGGAACTCAAAATCATTTCCAAGCTATTATAAACTCAAAATCATCACCACGTTATTATTACTTGTTATTCATAAATTCTAAATGATGAGTCAGTATGAACTCAAAATAAACACAAATCCTTCATGAGTGATATTTGAAAAGTTGCTAAGTCACAATAACTTTCTGAAAGGACAGAAACGTCCTCTGAGCAGTGCAACACTTCCAGATCTGCCTCCGCTAACCTCCTGTTGTCAAAGTGTAAACTCTCTTCCAGCAAACATCCAGTTCAGATCATCTGGGGATGCAGAATGGCACAAGGAAAAGGAAACATCTCATTAAATTAAGAGTCTCTCGGCTCTTTGATCAACTTCCTTTAGCCTGAAGACGCGACTGGCAGCAGACCTCTGTGTGTCCAGCAGCATGCTAACGCTTTAGCGCACCGTGTGGTTCACGGACGGCACAAGCTAGCTTAGCTCATCTCTAAAACAACATGGTGCACGAATCCTGAGTTCCATTCGATAGTCGGAAGTCGGAAATTAGGTCGCAATTCCAGGGAAGAACCAGGGAAGAAACACGGACGCCCGCGAGATTTTCTTTGGCCAATGTAAAATCCTGTTCCCCATGCAGCAGCTGATGTTATGTCAATGATATTTGGCAACATCAGCTAGCTAGTTAGCATAGCTTAGTAACTGTACATGCAAATTTACACTTCAAATTTATATGTTTAACTATTTACCACGCCGGTGCTTTGATAGATTTAAGGTCACACAATGCGGAAAATGGAACTTCAGTGTATTTTGAGGTTCATAAACATGTTAACAGCGAAGCTGTGAGGAGCTGAACTTTGAGGCTGAGAAATCTGGACCGAGTTTCCTACTTGTAATTCTGTTACATTTCATACAAACTAAATACTGGACAAAGAGTTAAACTGCTCCCAGTCTTCTTCTGCAGAACATGAAGTTGATCAAGAGCCGATGAGCCAAATGTCACTGAGGTCGCTCAGAGTGAGCTGGGCTCCACATCGGTCAAAAGGTCAAAAGATTCAGTCACTTCTAAGATATTCTAGTCAACGAGACGGCCGACCCGAGAAGTCAGGTTATGAGGTCACAGTTCAGGCTTTCTAGAGGTCAGCGGTCAGAGGTGAGGGGTCAAGTAGAGCCATCCAGCAGCTGTCGGAGCGCCCGCTCGATGTTGATGCGGTGTCCCAGTCTGGTGACGCCCAGCTCGGCGTAGTCCTCCTTGGTCAGGGCGGGGAGGTGGGAGCCTTCGATCTCGTGGTCCTGGAAGCGCTGGCGATGTTCGGCCAATCCCACGCTCTCCAGCCAGTCGCCCACGTCGTATTTACTCCACAGGTTGAGGGGCCGCTGCCTCCAGGGCCGCAGGGCCAACAGGGGCCCGCTGAGGACCGGGGAGGGGCAGGGCGAGGCGTGGGGCGATGGCGAGGGCGAACGGGATCGGGTCCGAGCGCTGGCGCTTCGCATCACGAATCGAACCTCCTTTGGTTCTGATGGGAGACTAAGACTGGACGACTTCAGGATGGTTAGGCCACGCCCCGAGCTTAGATCTGGTCTTTCAGAGCAGGGTGTGGGGGAGGAGCCTAGCCCTATGGCCCTATCAGAGCAGGGGGAAGGAGAAGGGGAGGGGCTCCGGCGGGTGACAGGGTAGCGGCTTCCTGGTCGGACGGTGTAGCTAGCTCCGAAGCCTCTCTGGGAGATGGTGTGCAGTTCACCTAGGCTGGAGAATAACCTGCAACACATTAAACATCCTGTTAATAACATTATCGTTATTAATATCAATTATCACAACTGAGGTGAACATTAGGAGTGACGGGTAACAACAAGGCTCTTGTTCAACGCCCTGATTGGATGACTGAAGCTTGACCAGTTTTTCAACAGTCAGAGCACTGATAGGACTCCAACAGTTTCTTTTTTATGACAGTTGATCAGGAAGTGAATGCATCGTGAACAAGTTAACTAGTAGTTAGGTTGACTTGTTGATGAGGTTAGTACCTACAGTTTGACACTTCTCTAGTCTTTTTCCTGGGTCATAATCTAATTCATTTCAAACAGAATGAACTATGACCTCCATCATGGAAGTCCATTGTAGAACTGTGTGTTAGTTAATAAAGTGTAAATCTGTAGCAAGCAGCTAGAAGCAGAGAGCAGCTGAGTCAGCTTGTTGTGGTGTGGCTGTAGATCCATTCAGTAACGTTCTCAGTAAAAGTGAATAGTGTGATAAGGTGGATTTGGTTACTGTGACACAGTAAACTGTCTTGTCTTTAGCCCTAGTCTCTACTCCAAAACACTCTGAGTTGTAGCTTGAGAAGAGTCAGCTCAGTTAACCTGAACAAACTGTTAGCTAGCTAACTAGCCAGCAAACACGCTGATGTTAATGTGAACATGCTAATGCTAGCTGCTACTAGCTACGTTAGCTAGTGTGCTAATCAGATGTGTTAACAACAAGACAGTGATGTTAGCTGACCAGATACTATGGTTAGCTAGCTAACAAGCTGACATTATCTAAACACTAAATCAATCAGATGGATCAGTGATGAAATGATCAGTTCAGTCAGAAACAGACAGAAATTAACCGTCTGTTCAATTCTGTTGAGACGACAGAAACACAGTCAGCTGAGGACCTCCAAGATGGCTGCCAGAGGGGGGTTACATTACCTGAAAGCCTTTATAGAGGGATGTAAAGGTATATGTAATAATAATTTCAGATATTTATCGGCTGATGCAACAGTTTTAGTAAGTTAGAGGCATCATCTGTGATGAAGGTGCAGGTTAGTCAGCAGTTAGAGATGAAACTACCAGCTATCATCTATTAGTGAAAACGAGGAATGTTTACCAGGAGGTAAAAACCTACGATTTACTCTCTTCACTGTCCTCCACACATCTGGAACAACACAAAGAACAGATACACACTGTTACAACACACCAACACACACACACACACGCACACACACACACACACACACACACGGGCGAATTCACAAAGAATGGATTGCGGCCGCTAACAGCACCGTGAATTGCGTATCATTTGCAACCGCTATTTGCTCCGTCTCAAGGACCGATTCACAAAAGATATTGCGCTAATGATATGCCAGCGCAAACACGCCCATAACCTGTTGCCACTGAGTGCAATTTGCCCCTGTTTTGCGTCTGATTGCAATTATCAATGTGACAAAGTATAAATGTTGCCTTTGCGCAGAACACAGTAGGCAGGACAATGGCAGAGAGAAAGAGAAAAATGACATTTTTAGACCGCGAGCTGCAAGTCCTGACGGACGAGGTGCAGAGGCATTCCTCAAAACTTCAGGCAAGAAATTTAACCGGGACTGCGAGAAACCATATTTGGGATTTAATATCCCAGTCTGTCAGTGCTGTTGGTGTTTCCAAACGCACCTTCAGACTGCAAAAGAAGATGGCATTTATTTTTCATGACACAATTGCATCCTGTCACTGCATCCTTTGTTTGTCATTGCATCTCACTGCATCCCAAAATAAACTAGAAGGGCACTCGGAGAGCGCAGACCTCCGCCAAGGCCAATCCAATCTTCTATGATATGCAAATGTGCAAGCGCAAGCAATATATGGATCCGCTCCAAAATTTAATGGGTTCTTCCTTGGCCCATGCTACACCCTTCCACCAAGTTTCATGAAAATTGGGCCAGTAGTTTTTCCGTAATCCTGCAGACAGACAGACAAACAAACAAACAAACGGCACCGAAAACATAACCTCCTTGGCGGAGGTAATAAATGAGTTTGAGCGGGGCTGTCCATGGTGCTGTTCATGAATCTTTAGGCCAAAATAAAGCCCACTGTGCTGACTAGTGAGATAAGTGAAAATATTTTGTAAGTGAGAAATTGAGTTGTATTGATTGTTTGGTTATACTGATTTATTTGCTTTTGTTTGTGAAGCAATCTGTGTTAAAGTTCTATAGTAATAATAATAATAATTTCAAAATATTATTTACAGACTGTATTTACAGACAATTTTATTTTTTAGGTCACACAAAGGTGGAATTGTTGCAGAGACATTTGCAAGGTCAATTCAATTCAATTCTCAGTTAAATCAACAAGTGATATTCTCTTTGGAAATATCCGCTCGAGCACGCCTGGCGTTACGACGCCTTCGTCTGCTGCAGTCACTGCTGCCATGATCACTGGAAAGTCTGGGCGTGACACCCCTTATAAATGCGCTTCAATTACCACCAACTCTCTGAAGACGCTAGCACAGGAGCACCGAGACGCTATTTGCGTGGCAGCGCAGTTAGCGGTGCATTTCACCCTTTGCGAGTGCTTTGTGAATTACACGATTTCTTTTTGTCTTATTTGCACAGGTTTAGCGTCAGCAAAAGCCGTGCAATCCTTTTGTGAATTCGCCCCACAGTGTCCAGGGACTAATGAAATATTAATTTATGCTACATAAAGTGTTTTATATCTTTGATTAAATTGTTGTTTTTCTGCCTTTTGTAATTCTGTAATTCTGATTTTATTACCTGTGTTTTACTTCCTTGTCTCATTATTATAATTATAATGTACCTTGCCCCTCCTACTGGCGACCTCCTGCCCGGGTCCAGGGGACTTGGCTCCTCCCCCAGAGAGTGACTGTCTTTGTTTAACAGCTGCAGCCGATTGGCCAGATCGAGTCCGGAGCCCGTCCTGCCGGTCAGCTCCAGCGCCGAGCTGGAGCGGCTGCTCAGGTCCAGCGCTGACCCCGCCCCCTGCCCGCCCAGCGCCGCCGGCCGCCCGCCTTCCTCCGGACTGAGCCCCCTCCTGTCCTCCCCCCCTCGCTCTCCTCGCTCGTCCCCCCCCCACAGCTTGCTCCTCCTCTGGAACAGGTAGCGGGGCTGCCGGCCGGGGGAGGAGGAGAGGGGGGAGGAGGAGGCGGAGGGGAGGAGCTCGCTGTCCGACGACTGTTTCAGCAGCGGGTCTCTGAGCGCCGAGCGCCCGCGGCCGATCGGGGAGCGGAGGCGGGGCTTGAGGCCCGACGGGGAGGTGGAGGAGGAGGAGGGGGGAGGGTGAGCGGGGGGAGAGGAGGGGGAGGAGGGGGCGGGGGGGGAGGCCAGCGTGATGGAGGGAGGGAGCGAGCTGGGGGAGGAGGAGGAGTCGTGCAGCCGGTCTTCGCCCCCCTCCTCTTCCTCTCCTCTCGTCCCCAACGAGTCAGGACCCCCCTCCCCTCCCCCCCCCTCCCCCCCTCGCCGTGGCAACAGGCTGAGGGAGGAGGGGGGGGGAGGCGCGGTAGTGGAGACAAAGGCAGGGGGCGGAGTCACCAGGCCGATCCTGCGAAGCTCCTCCCTCGTCTCCTCGTCGCTGGACGAGAGCAAAGCGGGGGGAAGGGTCACTGTGTAAGCCCCGCCCTCCTCCTCCGAGCTGCCAACCGTGAGGCTCCTGCGCCTGTCAATCAGAGCGGACTGGCCCTCATTGGTCAGGGCCGGCAAGGCGGTGGGTCTCCAGCGTTCCGGGGAGGGGCCGGCCGGTGATGTCATTCCTCCTTCCGTTTCTGGACGCTCCACCTGTCCGTCAGGGAAAAGGGGCGGAGTTACGCGTTTGTGTCGCAGTTCGGGGCTCGTCTGCGGAGTGGTGCGCTTGGTTCGCTGCTCAGGGCTCGTCTGAGGGGTGGTGCGCTTGGACCGCGGCTCGGGGCTGCTCTGAGGGGTGGTGATGGGGGTGCGCTTGTGTCTGCCATCGGGGCTGGCGGCCGGGGTGGGCGTGGCCGAGGCAGAGGCGTGTTTGGTTCGAGGCTCAGGACTCGGCGTGCGGGCAGTGAGCGCTCGTTCTCGTGCAGCAAGAGCCAGGGCGAGCGGGGAGGACGGGTCTAAAGAGAAGAGAAGAGAAGAGAAGAAAAGGAGAGACAAGAAGAAAAAACAATGAAGTGAATAATAAGTGATCTGGTTCTTGCTGGACAGAAAACCATCTGCTACATCACTATCCTGATCTTCAGCCTGAACGTCCATCTGGTTCCACTCCATTATTCAGCTGAGATTTGCTCCTCGTTAGCCATTTTCTGTGTGGGGGGGGTTGATTTTCCCCGAACCAATCACTAGTGACCGACGTGTCTGAACCGATCACTAGTGACCGATGTATCTGAACCGATCACTAGTGACCGACGTATCTGAACCGATCACTAGTGGCCGACGTATCGGCCGCTCTGACGTCACTCCAGTCACATGATGCTGCAGCCAGTCAGCCTCTACATGGTTAGCAGACATTTACCAATTGACCCAAGAACAATTTGATTTTGACAAAAATATCATCTTTTCAAAGACAATCTGTTGGTTAAGAGAGTGATTTCAGCAAATCTATTCTGCCGAATGAAAAACCGTCGCACCAACGGTTCAAACTTTAGCAAGCCATTGACGAGGGAAACACCAGACTCTCTGAAAAGTGGGCGGGACGATCCAGGAGTCTGAAACCAGGATGGACATCAGTGCTAAACAAACACACCTATAGGACATAAGTAGAGGTCAGAGGTCACGGGTCGGGGTCAGACCTACCCAGAGGTTTCCCGGTCAGCGGGTGCAGGAAGGTGTGTGGTGTTGGGGAGGGCGACAGGACCGGGGCAGGGGGGGGCAGCTCCCCCAGGTCATCCATCGAATGGCTCTGAGTCAAGAGGGGCGGAGCCTGGCTTTCTGACCCCGCCCCCTCCACAGACAGGAAGAGGGATGAGCGACGGCCCTGGACCCGAGCGCGCTCAGAGAGAACCTGCTGCTGGTATAACTCCGCCCTGCTGGGGCTGCCCAGTTCTCCCTTACCCACTTCCTGGTCTTTGATCCCAACTCCTAGGAGCAGAACAATAAGGAGAGGTCAGAATGATAGGAGCACAACAACAAGGAGGAGACGGACTGATAGGAGCAGAACAACAAGGAGAGGTCAGACTGATAGGAGCACAACAACAAGGAGGAGACGGACTGATAGGAGCAGAACAACAAGGAGAGGTCAGACTGATAGGAGCACAACAACAAGGAGGAGACGGACTGATAGGAGCAGAACAACAAGGAGAGGTCAGACTGATAGGAGCACAACAACAAGGAGGAGAGGGACTGATAGGAGCAGAACAACAAGGAGAGGTCAGACTGATAGGAGCACAACGACAAGGAGGAGACGGACTGATAGGAGCAGAACAACAAGGAGGAGTCAGAGTGATAGGAGCAGAACGACAAGGAGGAGACGGACTGATAGGAGCAGAACAAGAAGGAGGAGTCAGACTGATACGAGCAGAACAACAAGGAGGAGTCAGACTGATAGGAGTCAGACTGATAGGAGCAGAACAACAAGGAGGGGTCAGACTGATAGGAGCAGAACAACAAGGAGGAGTCAGACTGATAGGAGTCAGACTGATAGGAGCAGAACAACAAGGAGGGGTCAGACTGATAGGAGCAGAACAACAAGGAGGAGTCAGACTGATAGGAGTCAGACTGATAGGAGCAGAACGACAAGGAGGAGACAGACTGATAGGAGCAGAACAAGAAGGAGGAGTCAGACTGATACGAGCAGAACAACAAGGAGGAGTCAGACTGATAGGAGTCAGACTGATAGGAGCAGAACAACAAGGAGGGGTCAGACTGATAGGAGCAGAACAACAAGGAGGGGTCAGACTGATAGGAGCAGAACAACAAGGAGGGGTCAGACTGATAGGAGCAGAACAACAAGGAGGAGTCAGACTGATAGGAGTCAGACTGATAGGAGCAGAACAACAAGGAGGAGTCAAACTGATAGGAGCAGAACAGCAAGGAGGGGTCAGACCGATCCTCACCCTGCTCCTCTACAGGAAGTTGTTTGAGCAGAGGTGACTTCCTCCTCTGGGGCTTGCTGGGCGGAGCCTGCTGGCCCACATTAGCGTAGGGGTTTTCTATTGGTCGTCCTCGGCGACGAGCCAGCGGGGAGTGGCCGAGGGCGGGGCTAGTGGTGTGGAGCGAGAGAGTGGAGGTGTGTGTGGCGGTGTGCAGTGTGTGTGTGGCGGTGTGTGTGGCGGTGTGCAGTGTGTGTGTGGCGGTGTGTGTGTCAGGCTGCAGCGCCGGCGAGTCCTGCAGGATGATCATGGACCTCGCCTTCCTCTGCCGCTCTGCGTGGGCGTGGCTCCTCGCCGGCGAATCAGAGAGCTCCTGGAGCCGCGGCTCCGCCCCCGGCTTGAAGCTGGAGCGGTTTAGCCCCTCCCCTCTGGCCGGGGGAGGAGGGGGGAGGAAGGAGGGAGGCGGCCCGGAATCGAGGAGGAAGAGCGAGGAGGCGGAGGAGGCGGACGGTGGAGGGGGCGGAGCCGTCTGAGGAGGAGGCGGGATGAAGCTGTCCGTCAACGAGGAGCTCCGTGGAAACCGGTTTTCACTAATCAGAGCGGTGATCCTGTCGTCCTCAGGAGTGCCTGCCATAGTAACCATGGAGACGTAAACAAATACATCCCACAAACTTCAAATACTTCAAATGGCAAAACAGAATGAATTAATTGATTTGTGACTCAACAGAGGAATGTGATTGGCTGCTGCTACCATAAAGTAATTTTAATACAAATGACCAAAGTAACAAAATAACTGTGTGTGTTTAGTCTGTGTGTGTGTGTGTGTGTGTGTGTGACTGTGTGACTGGGTGTGAGTGTGTGTGAGTGTGTGTGTCTCACCGAAGGACTTGGTTCTGGACATTCCTCTCGGTAGAGCCATGGTGCTCTTCTCTAAGGCTGGGGGGGGCGCTAGACCCTGACGCTCAAACAAAGACTACACACACACACACACACACACACACACACACACACACACCAAAACTTTAAACCAAAATCAATGAGAAGAACTGAACTGAAATGACTGTAAAGTCTCTTCCTCTCACCTCAGACCTTCAGATATTTCAGACACATTTTGGTTTCAGTAACTGTCACAGCCTAAAAAACAAAACCATTTAACGTTCCATCTAGCCGCTCTTTAACAAAATGATTCCTGCAGAGTTTGTGCTTTTGATATTGATCCTAATTGGTTTACATTTACCCTTCTAGTGACCACAGTTGTTTACTAGATATTAAGGTGCATTGTGGGATATATTTAGTATGCCAAATTTGACTTGAGAATTCGGACACTGGACCAAGATGAAACACTAAACTAAATAGTAAATAGGGAGCCGTTTCAGACACAGCTTGAGTTTAAACTGTGAGCCAGAGGCCACTTGGTGGTTGGTTAATCTCACAGCGAATCAGAGCGTGTCCTCGTTTGGTCTGTCAAACTGTGTCATCCAATGAGGAACAAGATAAAAACAGCTAGCTACTCACTAAGCTGTTAGACTACAAAGCCCAGTGGAGAAAGTTTAGCTGCAGCTTTCTCTCTTCACCAAATACTGAGTTGTGGGAGTCGCCATTTTGGCTCATTGCTCCACTAAACGCCCTGCGTAGACATGATGCGGCGCTAGCTGGTGAGAAGTCTCCGCCCCTCTGTAACAGGCGAGCTGGGAGAGTTTCCCCAGTGTTTCGAAACCTGGTGAAAGAAGACGGGTGCCAAATCTAACTCATTACTAACACTTACACTCTTCATCCTGAGCTTGTGGGTAAAGGCCTTTGGCAAGTACTTCTCTTATATTAATCAGTAGTTCTCTTACATTAATCTCAGCCTGCGTGATTCGTCGGCTGGTTGGTCTCTGTTTGACCGTCGCTGCTCTGAAGTCGTCTGATGGGCGGGACCGCAGAACAACCTCCTGTGGACCTCCTGCCAGCATCTCATCCAGTTTCTCTGGAGGGAAGAAATAAATAAAGTCATATGAATCTGTGATATGATGCTGGTCCACACACAAGGTTAGCAAACCACTGCTAATGCTAAATGAGCTCAGTGTTGTACTGAGCAGCTCCGTTGGAGTAGTTTGGGGTTCAGTGCCTTGCTCAAGGGCACTTCAGTGCAAATGCAGTTGTTGTGGGAAGAGAGAGCATCACCTTCAAACCAGGTTGTTAGACCAGCATCAGCCTGAAGGAACAGAGTTAGGACTATCAGAAGAAAACTAAATTATGCTTTAACCAGGAGACACATCTACACCATACACACCATACACACAACCCCACTAACACTGTCTCAACCCCACCAACCCCTGTACGACCTCTGTCATCCTATTAACACTGTTATAATGATATTAACTCTGTTACAATCATGGTCATCCCCTTTACAACCCTATTAACTAGATTATAACCCTATCGACTCTGTATCAACCACTGTCAACGCTGTTAAAACCCCATTAACTCTATTATCACCCAATTAACCCTGTTACAACCCCACCAGCCCTGGTGCGACCACTGTCATCCCTGTTACAACCCTGTGAACTCTGTTACAACCTAAACCAACCCTATTAACCCTGTTACCACTCCATTAACACTGTTACTGCCCAATCAACTCTGTATCAACCCTGTCACCCTGTTACAACCCTATTCATCCTGTTACAACCCTATTCATCCTGTTACAACCCTATTCATCCTGTTACAACCCTATTCATCCTGTTACAACCCTATTCATCCTGTTACAACCCTATTCATCCTGTTACAACCCTATTCACCCTGTTACAACCCTATTCATCCTGTTACAACCCTATTCATCCTGTTACAACCCTATTCATCCTGTTACAACCCTATTAACTCTGTTACAACCCTATTCATTCTGTTACAACCCTATTCATTCTGTTACAACCCTATTCATTCTGTTACAACCCTATTCATTCTGTTACAACCCTATTCATCCTGTTACAACCCTATTAACTCTGTTACAACCCTATTCATTCTGTTACAACCCTATTCATTCTGTTACAACCCTATTCATTCTGTTACAACCCTATTCATCCTGTTACAACCCTATTAACTCTGTTCCAACCCTATTCATTCTGTTACAACCCTATTCATTCTGTTACAACCCTATTCATCCTGTTACAACCCTATTAACTCTGTTCCAACCCTATTCATTCTGTTACAACCCTATTCATTCTGTTACAACCCTATTCATTCTGTTACAACCCTATTCATTCTGTTACAACCCTATTCATTCTGTTACAACCCTATTCATTCTGTTACAACCCTATTCATCCTGTTACAACCCTATTAACTCTGTTCCAACCCTATTCATCCTGTTACAACCCTATTCATCCTGTTACAACCCTATTCATTCTGTTACAACCCTATTCATCCTGTTACAACCCCATTAACTCTACTGTCACCATTAACTCTGTTACAACTCCACCAACCAGGTTACAGCCGCTGTCACAGAGAATAAAACATTTCTGCTGACAGTAACACTGACTTTACACATTCTACTATTGATATTACCATTATAACATTACCACACACTACTGTGATCGGCTAAATCAAACTGTTCTACCAAAGACAACATCTGGTCCAGTGTCTCCTAGCAACAACAACAACATCAGAAAATCACAGTATAACAATGAGCCACAATCAATACCAACAAATCACCACTTCCATACACCAGATACAAAGTGATACACACTCCAACATCACTACACCATTACATCACAACAACATCATAGCAACAACACCATTACATCACATCACTACATCACTACACCATTACATCACAACAACATCATAGCAACACCATTACATCACATCACTACATCACTACATCATTACATCACAGCAACATCACAGCAACATCACAGCAACATCACAGCAACATCACAGCAACATCACTACATCACTACAACTTCACTACAATATCATAGCGACATCACAACATACAGCAACAAATAACACTACAATAAAAAACACAACAACAACAACAACAACACAACTCCCACCATCAGGACCATGTGACTCACCAAAGCGTCTCCTCCTGGCTGAGGCTGCAGACAGACCACAGGTTACCAACACACACTCAGGTCAGGCTCAGTTTGTCCGTGTGTGTGTGTGTGTGTGTGTGTGTGTGTGTGTGCGTGTGTGTGTGTTAGGCACAGGGTGAGTGCTTTATTGTGTGTGTTTGTTATAGACAGGGTGAGTTTGTTTTACCTATCTCCTCCAGGTCAGCTGTCATGGATTTGGAGCGAAGCGTTAACGATGTGCTCGGAGCTCGTTTTGGAGGGGGCGGAGCTACAACACAAAACAAGAACCAATCAAATTACAGTCAGTAGTAGCAGTAGCAACAGAAGAAACACAACGCTGTATGTGCAGTGAGCTTCTTTAGTGATTGGACAGTGACTCTGAGGTTAAAGGTCACACAGCTTTAACTGGAGGGATTTCATTGATAGACTTGTCATATTTAAATTCTCAACACGCAACGATTCCAACAAGTCTGCGATCCCTCAACATGACAACCTTTCTGTCTCTTCAGGTCCGTAGGGCGTCCTCATGGTTAGAGTCTGGGACCCGGGTTCAAACCCCCAACCCAGTCATTCTTCCTGACTCTTCTCCCATTGAATTCAATAGGAAATCAATGGGGAGAAAACAAATGAGAAGAAGATCCGTGTCTGGAACGAAGCTCTGTTATGAAGGTGTGACAAGCAGGCAGACAGGCAGGCAGACAGGCAGACAGACAGGTAGACAGGCAGACAGACAGGCAGACAGACAGGCAGACGGACAGACAGCTGTACCTTTCTTTCTGATCAGGTTGGAGTCTGTTTTTCTGGAAACAGAAACGACTTTCATCAGCAGCCGACTTCCTCCCTGTCGGATCAGAGCTACGACCTGCCTGTGCCCCACCTTCACCACATCAGTACCGTTCACCTGGAGAGACAGACAAGCAGGAGGACAGACAGACAGGCAGGAGGACAGACAGACAGACAGGAGGACAGACAGACAGGCAGGAGGACAGACAGACAGGCAGGAGGACAGACAGACAGGCAAGAGGACAGACAGACAGGCAGGAGGACAGACAGGCAGGCAGGAGGACAGACAGGCAGGAGGACAGACAGGCAGGAGGACAGACAGACAGGAGGAGGACAGACAGACAGGCAGGAGGACAGACAGACAGGAGGAGGACAGACAGACAGGCAGGAGGACAGACAGACAGGAGGAGGACAGACAGGCAGACAGACAGGCAATCATTTTGTTTTGAAAGTATCTTATCTTACCCTCTTATTATGTACTTGGGTTGATCTGTGTGTAGTAATACCAGTGCTAATATTAGTATTACGTGTTAATACTGGTATTATCTATTGTGTTTAGTCCTCATATAGTATTTCTGGTATTAATATGATTACCTCAATAAGGAAGTCTCCAGTCCGTAGCCCCGCCCTCCAGGCCACGCCCCCCTGGTCGACCGACTCCAGGTACTGCAGGGCAGGAAAGGCCGGGGTGGGGGCAAACTCCTCGATGGGCGTCTCAGCTTGATGTGGAGAGAGAGAGAGGGAGAGAGAGAGAGAGAGAGAGAGGAGAGGGAGAGAGAGAGAGAGAGAGAGAGAGACAGAGAGAGACAGACAGAGAGAGAGGGGGCCAGTAATTGACGTTGTTCAGTCCATGTTTCTCCTCTAGAACCACTGGGATGCATAACGGTTAGAATTTTGGAGAAGGATCACCACACACACACACACACACACACACACACACACCTCCACAGCTTGGCAGACCAGCTGTAGGACACCACCCATCACCCACCACCCACTTACAGCCTACCAACATCCACCTACCACCCATCATCCCTCCCTCCCTCCCTCCCTCCCTACCTTTAGCTCCTCTGAGGACGAAGCCAAATCCCTCGCTCTCTCTCTTCTGCAGCACAGCTGTTTTCTCCTCAATCACGTAGTCACTATCACACACACACACACACACACACACACACACACACATACACACACACACACACACACACACACACACAGAAACAAAAACATCAAGAGATGTAATGTGTATGTTACCTGTAGGAGGTGTAGTAACGTTGTGTTACCTGTAGGAGGTGTAGTAACGTTGTATTACCTGTAGGAGGTGTAGTAATGGTGTGTTACCTGTAGGAGGTGTAGTAACGGTGTGTTACCTGTAGGAGGTGTAGTAACGGTGTGTTACCTGTAGGAGGTGTAGTAATGTTGTATTACCTGTAGGAGGTGTAGTTGTGTGTGTTACCTGTAGGAGGTGTAGTAGCGTGTATTACCTGTAGGAGGTGTAGTAACATTGTGTTACCTGTAGGAGGTGTAGTAACATTGTATTACCTGTAGGAGGTGTAGTAATGGTGTATTACCTGTAGGAGGTGTAGTAACGTTGTATTACCTGTAGGAGGTGTAGTAATGGTGTGTTACCTGTAGGAGGTGTAGTTGTGTGTGTTACCTGTAGGAGGTGTAGTAACGTTGTATTACCTGTAGGAGGTGTAGTAACGTTGTGTTACCTGTAGGAGGTGTAGTAATGGTGTATTACCTGTAGGAGGTGTAGTAACGTTGTGTTACCTGTAGGAGGTGTAGTAATGGTGTATTACCTGTAGGAGGTGTAGTAACGTTGTGTTACCTGTAGGAGGTGTAGTAATGGTGTATTACCTGTAGGAGGTGTTACCTGTAGGAGGTGTAGTAACGGTGTATTACCTGTAGGAGGTGTTACCTGTAGGAGGTGTAGTAACGGTGTGTTACCTGTAGGAGGTGTAGTAACGGTGTGTTACCTGTAGGAGGTGTAGTAACGGTGTATTACCTGTAGGAGGTGTAGTAACGGTGTATTACCTGTAGGAGGTGTAGTAACGGTGTGTTACCTGTAGGAGGTGTAGTAACGGTGTATTACCTGTAGGAGGTGTAGTAACGGTGTGTTACCTGTAGGAGGTGTAGTAACGGTGTGTTACCTGTAGGAGGTGTAGTAACGGTGTGTTACCTGTAGGAGGTGTAGTAACGGTGTATTACCTGTAGGAGGTGTAGTAACGGTGTGTTACCTGTAGGAGGTGTAGTAACGGTGTGTGTTACCTGTAGGAGGTGTAGTAACGGTGTGTTACCTGTAGGAGGTGTAGTTGTCATAGGAGCCAACAGTATAATGTCTGAACAGTCTCTTAGTCCGGTCTTCCCTCGTCTCTGAAACAAATATGTATATATCTTATATACAAGTGTATTTACAGTACATTATGAGTGTATATATAATGTTTACCAGGTCTTAAATATAAATGTACTGTGTATGTCATATTTACCCAGTCTTGGGTCGTACTGTCTCATCTGGACTTCTTCAACACAGTCAGCAGGAAACCAACCGGTTCTTCCTTTAACACTTCCTTCCCAGAATCCTCCTTCACCAATAGACAGCACTGTAGATATACAACATATAGAGTTAGTTCTATTATTAACACTGCCTTTTCAGAATCCTCCAGCCTGCCTGTCTGACCTTTGACCCTCTCTCCTCGGTGCAGTTGGATCTCTCCGGGCCCCTGGGGAACATGTGATCGGGTGGCGATGAATGTGCGGCCCGGGACAGCGCTGTACAGCCTCCTCTTCCTCACCTGGGGGGTGGGGGGAGGAGAGGAGGGGGGGCTCGTCTCCACATGACCTCCCCCACCAGGGCTGCGGACAGACAGGTTAGAGAGACAGACAGGTTTGGCTGTACAGACTGTCTGTCTTCACACCAGGCAAGTAAATATCACAGGAATGTTAATGGGCCAATCAGCATCCAAAGTTAAAGTGGGCCTCATTACCCAGTGATGGGCCCCTTAGTGAGAGCAAATACAGTTACTAATTACACTAATACTGTTACCAACTACACTGTTCCCAACTACACTGTTACCAGCTACACTAATACTGTACCAACTACACCAATACTGTTACTAACTTCACTGTTACCAGCTACACTGTTACCAGCTACACTAATACTGCTACCAACTACACTGTTCCCAACTACACTGTTACCAACTACACCAATACTGTTACTAACTTCACTGTTACCAGCTACACTGTTACCAGCTACACTAATACTGTTACCAGCTACACTGTTACCAGCTACACTAATACTGTTACCAACTACACTGTTACCAACTACACTGTTACCAGTGACACTAATACTGTTACCAGCTACACTAATACTGTTACCAGCTACACTGTTACCAGCTACACTAATACTGTTACCAGCTACACTGTTACCAGCTACACTAATACTGTTACCAGCTACACTGTTACCAGCTACACTGTTACCAGTGACACTAATACTGTTACCAGCTACACTGTTACCAGCTACACTAATACTGTTACCAACTATACTGTTACCAACTACACTGTTACCAGCTACACTGTTACCAGTGACACTAATACTGTTACCAGCTACACTGTTACCAGCTACACTGTTACCAGTGACACTAATACTGTTACCAGCTACACTAATACTGTTACCAACTATACTGTTACCAACTACACTGTTACCAGTGACACTAATACTGTTACCAGCTACACTAATACTGTTACCAACTACACTGTTCCCAACTACACTAATACTGTTACCAGCTACACTGTTCCCAACTACACTAATACTGTTACCAGCTACACTGTTACCAGCTACACTGTTACCAACTACACTGTTACCTGCTACACTAATACTGTTACCAGCTACACTGTTACCAACTACACTGTTACCAGCTACACTAATACTGTTACCAGCTACACTGTTACCAGCTACACTGTTACCAACTACACTGTTACCAGCTACACTGTTACCAGCTACACTAATACTGTTACCAACTACACTGTTACCAGCTACACTGTTACCAACTACACTGTTACCAGCTACACTGTTACCAGCTACACTAATACTGTTACCAACTACACTGTTACCAGCTACACTGTTACCAGCTACACTAATACTGTTACCAACTACACTGTTACCAGCTACACTAATACTGTTACCAGCTACACTGTTACCAGCTACACTAATACTGTTACCAACTACACTGTTACCAGCTACACTGTTACCAGCTACACTAATACTGTTACCAACTACACTGTTACCAGCTACACTGTTACCAACTACACTGTTACCAGCTACACTGTTCCCAACTACACTGTTACCAGCTACACTAATACTGTTACCAGCTACACTGTTCCCAACTACACTGTTACCAGCTACACTGTTACCAGCTACACTAATACTGTTACCAGCTACACTGTTCCCAACTACACTGTTACCAGCTACACTGTTACCAGCTACACTAATACTGTTACCAGCTACACTGTTCCCAACTACACTGTTACCAGCTACACTGTTACCAGCTACACTAATACTGTTACCAGCTACACTGTTCCCAACTACACTGTTACCAGCTACACTGTTACCAGCTACACTAATACTGTTACCAGCTACACTGTTACCAGCTACACTGTTACCAGCTACACTAATACTGTTACCAGCTACACTGTTACCAGCTACACTAATACTGTTACCAGCTACACTGTTACCAGCTACACTAATACTGTTACCAGCTACACTGTTACCAGCTACACTGTTACCAGCTACACTAATACTGTTACCAGCTACACTGTTACCAGCTACACTGTTACCAGCTACACTAATACTGTTACCAACTACACTGTTACCAGCTACACTGTTACCAGCTACACTAATACTGTTACCAGCTACACTAATACTGTTACCAGCTACACTAATACTGTTACCAGCTACACTGTTACCAGCTACACTAATACTGTTACCAGCTACACTAATACTGTTACCAGCTACACTGTTACCAACTACACTAATACTGTTACCAACTACACTGTTACCAGCTACACTGTTACCAGCTACACTAATACTGTTACCAGCTACACTAATACTGTTACCAGCTACACTGTTACCAGCTACACTAATACTGTTACCAGCTACACTAATACTGTTACCAGCTACACTGTTACCAACTACACTGTTACCAGCTACACTGTTACCATCTACACCAATAGTTACCAACTACACCAATACTCTTACCAACTACACTAATACTGTTATAGCCTGTGTGTGAGATGTCGTAGGGAGTGTGTGTGTGTGTGTGTGTGTGTGTGTGTACCTCAGCCGGCGTGTGTGCCGCCGTAGAGAGTGTGTGTGCGTGTCGTGGTGTGTGTCCAGGCTGTGGAGGGAGGGGCCAGGAGAGGAGGCGGGGCTTTCCAGAGCGTTGTCACTGGCTGAGCGAATCAGAGAGCGAGGAGACGACAGGCCACTCCCACCTGATGTTCTGGGTCCACCCATTCTGCGACGCTTGGTGTACGATGGGCTTTCTCTGAAGGGAACTACACACACACACACACACACACACACACATTTAATTGCAATTGTGCATGTGTACACACACACACACAACAACAACAAAAAAAGAGGAGACTCACCAACGTCAGAGGTTTTATGGATCTTGATGATTTCTGCAAGATCAAAGTTCCCAGCAATGATCGCCACCTACACACACACACACACACACACACACACAGGATACAGAATATCTGTTAGATAGTACAGGTAAGTGAACAATCAGACGAAGGATCTGTATGTTGTCATCTAGTTTTTACACTCACACTGCCATGTTGCTAGTACTCTTTAAGAGCCAGACTTTACAGATTTTTTACATTAAATGTCTCACATTCTCCACTCTCCAGAGTTTTATTTTGTGTCTTTCTGTCCATTCAAAGCTGTGTGTGTGGTGTCATGAACCAAAAACACTCTCAACCCATTTCTCCACGTTCATTTTCCAGCATCTCTCTGAGCCTTACCAAGAACAGGCCGTTTCTGTCGCCGTGTCTTTAAGGCTCATTAATATTCACGACCCTCCGTTCCGATCGGCTAACCGTTTCGAGAGTGAAACGTGAGACGCCGCGGCCCGGCGGCTACAGGTAGGGAAAACTCTCCGGTAATAAACGATGACGACCGCTCGACCGCTTTGAAAACAAGCACAGATCCTGTACAGACCCACAGTGTGTTCAGTTCTCTGCACTGAAGCACTGCGACAGTTAAATGAACTAACTCCACTAACGTTACTTAAACACCACAAGGTAAAGTTAAAGGCACCTACTGTTAAAGTCTGTAGGGCAGAAGAAGAGTTACTGACTGCAGATCTGTTCCTGACTATGGAGTGTTAAGTTTCACTTTGTTTTCACAGCAGGAGACTCTGACTGAGTTCAGTCTGCTGGTCTGCTGTCTGTACATCTCCACATTACAGACAGGATGATGTCACATCAGGCCGTTAGAGATCCATTTAGATAAATTTCTATACACTGACCAACTTTTGATTTTGTGCCTCTGTATGGAAACACTGCAGCTCACAGTCAGAGACGCCCTCTAGAGGCCAACTGACCAAGTGCAGCATCTCACTCAGCTTTACCTGACTGACCTGAATTTGTTTAGAGGCTCGCTTTTCTAATATGGATTGTGTGGATTTAGTTTTGATACTTTCACCATGTTTAGATACACATCCAACTCCTTTATCACCACAGAGGAGAGGGAGTCCTGCTTTACACTTATGGGACCTTTAAAGCGATACTATGAACAGCATGATTCTTTAATGAACTAGATATATATTAAACCTGTATTTTCACTGACAAATACATCAACATGAATCTTTTCCCTTGTCCACATTCAGGTAGCAGCGACGAATCTGCAAAAAATCACTCAAACATCTCATCTATCCATTTTCTAGCCACTTATCTGGGTCGAGGTCACAGTGTAGTTCTTTACCTGAAAGGCAGTCTGGTTGTTGTAGTTCTTTACCTGAAAGGCAGTCTGGTTGTTGTAGTTCTTTACCTGAAAGGCAGTCTGGTTGTTGTAGTTCTTTACCTGAAAGGCAGTCTGGTTGTTGTAGTTCTTGATGTCCTTGTTGGCTCCTCTGAACAGCAGCACTCTGGCACAACTGTCCTGAAAAACCAGAAATATTTATATAAACTATAACAGTAAAACTATTTTATTTTGTTAACCCTGTGTTAAAGCTCCACAGCCTTCTGACAGTGAATATGAAGATTATATGAATATAAATGTAATATATAATTATAGATGTAAATGTAAATATATTAGTAATATAACTATAACAGTTCAACTTACACTCAGAGTGTGTGTGTGGTGTGTGTGTGTGTGTGTGTGTGTGTGTGTGTTACCTGGTTGTAGAGAGCACAGAGGTGCAGTGCAGTGTTTCCTGATGCATTCTGGGAACTCATGTCGGCTCCATAGAACAGCAGGTGTTCCAAGTGCTGCACGTTACCATGACGACATGCCTGAACACACACACACACACACACACACACACATACAGTTATACCACTACTACTAATAACGATAATAATTTCACGCCTCATACAATCATAACTGTATGTGTGTGTGTGTGTGCTTGTGTGTGTGTGTGTGTGTGTTACCTGGTGGATTTCCTGCCACCCATTCTCGTCAGTCATCCCTGTCACCATGACAACAAGAGTTTTTTTCATCAGTGAAGTGCAGTGAAACAAATAAAATAATAAAAGACTAAAAATAGAAATAATGGACAATGATGTCACCAGCCGAGCACAGTCAGTAAACCAGTCAGTCAGTCAGTCAGTCAGTCAGTAAGTAAACCAGTCAGTCAGTCAGTCAGTCAGTCAGTAAACCAGTCAGTCAGTAAACCAGTCAGTCAGTCAGTCAGTCAGTCAGTCAGTCAGTAAGTAAACCAGTCAGTCAGTCAGTCAGTCAGTCAGTCAGTCAGTAAACCAGTCAGTCAGTCAGTCAGTCAGTCAGTCAGTCAGTCGGTCAGTCGGTCAGTCAGTCACTAAACCAGTCAGTCAGTCAGTCATTCAGTCGGTCAGTCGGTCAGTCAGTCACTAAACCAGTCAGTCAGTCAGTCAGTCAGTCAGTCAGTCAGTAAAGGTTAGTAAACTGGTCAGTTCTTTATTCAGGATCCACATCTTCAGAACCTGCTGACCTCTGACCCCGCCCCCCAGCTGACCTCTGACCCCGCCCCCCAGCTGACCTCTGACCCCGCCCCCCAGCTGACCTCTGACCCCGCCCCCCAGCTGACCTCTGACCCCGCCCCTCGTACCTATGGAGGCGTGGTCCTGCAGCAGCAGCTCGCAGCAGTACGGAGCTCCGCCCACCATGGCAGAGTGGTAGAGAGGAGTCAGGCCTCTGCTGTCCTTATAGTCCGGAGACGCTCCCAGGTCCAGCAGGGTCTGTGGGGGGGGGGTGTAGTATTACAGTAGTACAGTAGTATTACAATAGTATTACTGCAGTATCTTACAGTCAGTGCAGTACTGTTCCTGCACAGTACTGCGCGGTGCAGTATTACAGTAGTATTACTGCAGTATCTTACAGTCAGTGCAGTACTTTTCCTGCACAGTACTGCGCGGTGCAGTATTACAGTAGTATTACAGTAGTATTACTGCAGTATCTTACAGTCAGTGCAGTACTGTTCCTGCACAGTACTGCGCTGTGCAGTATTACAGTAGTATTACAGTAGTATTACTGCAGTATCTTACGGTCAGTGCAGTACTGTTCCTGCACAGTACTGCGCGGTGCAGTATTACAGTAGTATTACAGTAGTATTACTGCAGTATCTTACGGTCAGTGCAGTACTGTTCCTGCACAGTACTGCGCGGTGCAGTATTACAGTAGTATTACAGTAGTATTACTGCAGTATCTTACGGTCAGTGCAGTACTGTTCCTGCACAGTACTGCGCGGTGCAGTATTACAGTAGTATTACTGCAGTATCTTACGGTCAGTGCAGTACTGTTCCTGCACAGTACTGCGCGGTGCAGTATTACAGTAGTATTACAGTAGTATTACTGCAGTATCTTACGGTCAGTGCAGTACTGTTCCTGCACAGTACTGCGCGGTGCAGTATTACAGTAGTATTACAGTAGTATTACTGCAGTATCTTACGGTCAGTGCAGTACTGTTCCTGCACAGTACTGCGCGGTGCAGTATTACAGTAGTATTACAGTAGTATTACTGCAGTATCTTACGGTCAGTGCAGTACTGTTCCTGCACAGTACTGCGCTGTGCAGTATTACAGTAGTATTACAGTAGTATTACTGCAGTATCTTACGGTCAGTGCAGTACTGTTCCTGCACAGTACTGCGCGGTGCAGTATTACAGTAGTATTACTGCAGTATCTTACAGTCAGTGCAGTACTGTTCCTGCACAGTACTGCGCGGTGCAGTATTACAGTAGTATTACAGTAGTATTACTGCAGTATCTTACGGTCAGTGCAGTACTGTTCCTGCACAGTACTGCGCTGTGCAGTATTACAGTAGTATTACAGTAGTATTACTGCAGTATCTTACGGTCAGTGCAGTACTGTTCCTGCACAGTACTGCGCGGTGCAGTATTACAGTAGTATTACAGTAGTATTACTGCAGTATCTTACGGTCAGTGCAGTACTGTTCCTGCACAGTACTGCGCTGTGCAGTATTACAGTAGTATTACAGTAGTATTACTGCAGTATCTTACGGTCAGTGCAGTACTGTTCCTGCACAGTACTGCGCGGTGCAGTATTACAGTAGTATTACAGTAGTATTACTGCAGTATCTTACGGTCAGTGCAGTACTGTTCCTGCACAGTACTGCGCGGTGCAGTATTACAGTAGTATTACTGCAGTATCTTACAGTCAGTGCAGTACTGTTCCTGCACAGTACTGCGCGGTGCAGTATTACAGTAGTATTACAGTAGTATTACTGCAGTATCTTACAGTCAGTGCAGTACTGTTCCTGCACAGTACTGCGCGGTGCAGTATTACAGTAGTATTACAGTAGTATTACTGCAGTATCTTACAGTCAGTGCAGTACTGTTCCTGCACAGTACTGCGCGGTGCAGTATTACAGTAGTATTACAGTAGTATTACTGCAGTATCTTACGGTCAGTGCAGTACTGTTCCTGCACAGTACTGCGCGGTGCAGTATTACAGTAATATTACAGTAGTATTACTGCAGTATCTTACGGTCAGTGCAGTACTGTTCCTGCACAGTACTGCGCGGTGCAGTATTACAGTAGTATTACAGTAGTATTACTGCAGTATCTTACGGTCAGTGCAGTACTGTTCCTGCACAGTACTGCGCGGTGCAGTATTACAGTAGTATTACAGTAGTATTACTGCAGTATCTTACAGTCAGTGCAGTACTGTTCCTGCACAGTACTGCGCGGTGCAGTATTACAGTAGTATTACAGTAGTATTACTGCAGTATCTTACGGTCAGTGCAGTACTGTTCCTGCACAGTACTGCGCGGTGCAGTATTACAGTAGTATTACAGTAGTATTACTGCAGTATCTTACAGTCAGTGCAGTACTGTTCCTGCACAGTACTGCGCGGTGCAGTATTACAGTAGTATTACAGTAGTATTACTGCAGTATCTTACAGTCAGTGCAGTACTGTTCCTGCACAGTACTGCGCGGTGCAGTATTACAGTAGTATTACAGTAGTATTACTGCAGTATCTTACAGTCAGTGCAGTACTGTTCCTGCACAGTACTGCGCGGTGCAGTATTACAGTAGTATTACAGTAGTATTACTGCAGTATCTTACGGTCAGTGCAGTACTGTTCCTGCACAGTACTGCGCGGTGCAGTATTACAGTAATATTACAGTAGTATTACTGCAGTATCTTACGGTCAGTGCAGTACTGTTCCTGCACAGTACTGCGCGGTGCAGTATTACAGTAGTATTACAGTAGTATTACTGCAGTATCTTACGGTCAGTGCAGTACTGTTCCTGCACAGTACTGCGCGGTGCAGTATTACAGTAGTATTACAGTAGTATTACTGCAGTATCTTACAGTCAGTGCAGTACTGTTCCTGCACAGTACTGCGCGGTGCAGTATTACAGTAGTATTACAGTAGTATTACTGCAGTATCTTACGGTCAGTGCAGTACTGTTCCTGCACAGTACTGCGCGGTGCAGTATTACAGTAGTATTACAGTAGTATTACTGCAGTATCTTACAGTCAGTGCAGTACTGTTCCTGCACAGTACTGCGCGGTGCAGAGCGGTGATCCCGTCTCTGGTTCTGAAGTCCAGGTGCGCTCCGCCGCTCCGCAGAACTTTAATCAGATCACAGCTTTCCTCCAGCTGCACCGCCAGGGTGAGAGGACACTCTGAGAGACAGACAGGTGGAGAGAGAGACAGGCAGGGGAGAGAGAGAGAGACAGGCAGGGGAGAGAGAGACAGGCAGGGGAGAGAGAGACAGGCAGGGGAGAGAGAGAGAGACAGGCAGGGGAGAGAGAGACAGGCAGGGGAGAGAGAGACAGGCAGGGGGAGAGAGAGAGACAGGCAGGGGGAGAGAGAGACAGGCAGGGGGAGAGAGAGAGACAGGCAGGGGGAGAGAGAGAGACAGCCAGAGGAGAGAGAGACAGGCAGGGGGAGAGAGAGACAGGCAGGGGAGAGAGAGACAGGCAGGGGGAGAGAGAGAGACAGGCAGGGGGAGAGAGAGACAGGCAGGGGAGAGAGAGACAGGCAGGGGGAGAGAGAGAGACAGGCAGGGGGAGAGAGAGAGACAAGCAGGGGGAGAGAGAGAGACAGGCAGGGGGAGAGAGAGACAGGCAGGGGGAGAGAGAGAGACAGGCAGGGGGAGAGAGAGAGACAGCCAGAGGAGAGAGAGACAGGCAGGGGGAGAGAGAGACAGGCAGGGGAGAGAGAGACAGGCAGGGGGAGAGAGAGAGACAGGCAGGGGGAGAGAGAGAGACAAGCAGGGGGAGAGAGAGAGAGACAGGCAGGGGAGAGAGAGAGACAAGCAGGGGGAGAGAGAGAGACAGGCAGGGGAGAGAGAGACAGGCAGGAGAGAGAGAGACAGGCAGGGGGAGAGAGAGAGACAAGCAGGGGGAGAGAGAGACAGGCAGGGGGAGAGAGAGAGACAAGCAGGGGGAGAGAGAGACAGGCAGGGGGAGAGACAGACAGGCAGAGAGACAGATTTAGGTATGTTTGAAGTGCTGAAACATGTTTCTTGCAGCAGGTCCAGCTGTGCTGATGAGTCACATGACTGTTTTCCGACCTCGTCCCGCCGCTTTGTTTCGGAACAGATTGCGATTTCACTTTCACGCTCGTCAACAGTAACGGTGACAAGGAAGGAAACACACTCTGTTTCCAAACTGACTCGCCGAGCTTCCTGTACAGTTCCTGAGCCTCTTCCTAGTCTTGGGCTGATTATCAACACGCGTTCTCGTGTCCTCCGTGACGCGTTCTACGTAATATCTAACCGCCGAAGCACGATTCCAAATCAAAAGAACGACCGGACGGAGGACGGATAGAAACCCCGGAAGTTTCCTCGCCAACCTCAAAATATCGAGGACGCATCGGATGGTGACTTGACCGACGAGAACGAATTGAAAGCCCCAAGATTCACTGCGACAACGGCGAGCAGCGCTGCGGTCTGCAGCACAGAGCCGGGTAACAGCTGAGTGTCTTCATTAATCAGCACGTGATGTGAAGCTCACAGCTCATATTGCAATGAAGCCTCTCTGTACGTACTTTGATGAGAAGATCGTTGTCCCCAAGACGACTTGGGAAGAACGTTCTCTACTAGGACACAAGTATCGACTTGCCGTTCTTGGTTTTGATAATCAGCCTTGGTTTTGGTTTCCTAGGTTTGTGAGTCGAGCAGCGGAGCTCAGCTGACTGGAGCCAATACTGTCTGTGGTACTACAGGAATGAAGAGAGGAATTATATAGAGGAACACAATCTACGAACTGATCCTGTAGGGTTTTCATCAGGTCCTAAGTTCCTGTGGTAGAGATCTTTCCAGACCGGCTGAAGCTCCTGCTGCTGATAGTTTTCACTGGAAGATTGATTTTTCTATTTCACATTCATCTACAGTTCAACCGTTTTGAGCAGAAGATTCGTTTCAGTTCTCTGGTTTCCAGATCAGGTGAGTCGTGTCTCTTTACCACATTAGATTGTTTGATTTAGGTTTTGCCTTCTGTTTGTTGGGCTTCATTGTAAACAGGCTTAATCCTCAGGCTTCAGTTCTGATTTGATTTAATTACTCTCACAGCTGCATGTAAGTAGCATTAAGCTAGTTTTCACTTGTTTATATCTGGTGTTTGAAGCTGCCTGAACGCTTCCACTCCACTGTGAACATGTCTGTAACATCCATGTGTCTGTATATCAGTTATGTTTGTAATGTGTGTGTATGTGCACAGTACCAGTTATGTGTGTGGTGCAGTTACATGTATGAGTTATTCATGCAGTGCATATGTGTATATACACTGTATGTAGTTTGCTCCAATGCTTTTGAAAAATATTATTGAAGAAATTACAGTCCGATGCAGCAAAACTCCACCTTTTTTGAATATATGTATATATTAGTCATGTATAGCAGTGATTCTCTACCCTTTTCATATCAAGGACCCTAATTCAGTCCACATCAGAGCACAGACCTGCTGTACAGAGTGTGTTGTGTTATTTAGCAGAGTGTGGTCTGTCTGTCTGTCTGCTCACCTCCGGTGTCGGAGTCGTGGAAGTTTGGGTCCAGACCTTTTTCCAACCATCTGGAAACTTTCTCCACGTTCTTCTGATGCACATGTTCCATGAAGCGCTTCAGATTGGCCTGAAGGGAATAAATAAATACACAATAAATACACAATCAAAACCAAATCAATCAATGAGATTATTCTGCAGAGACACGACACTAAATCTCCTCACAAAAGAAGCAAGAATCTTTGACCAAGTCAGAAAATAAATAAACACGACTGACTGATTTTCATACAGCAGCTTAACGAGCATAAACGAGGCACACTGATTGGCTGGTCTGGTTTAATACGATGCCAGCTGGCCACGCCCCCTGTTAGAACGGACGCTGTAATTGGCTGGTGAGGAATTTGTCTTGCAAGGTTAAAACAGGAGAATTAATCAGAATAAATTTCTTCTGGAGGAGCTTTGAATTCCTTTTCCAGATGTATGTATATATTATTCTAATTATTATTATTATTATTATTGTTAAAATTAGTAGTAGTAGAAATACATTTACATTACATTTTAGGAATTTATCTTATTCAGATTGACAATAAGTGACATCACTTTCTAACCAACAAATTTTGTGCTTAGAGCCAAATCCAAGACAAAGTAATGATTTATCAAAAAACCTTGCTGTCAGAATCAGAGATTTACAGTGATTGCCACCAATTCTGTGTGTGTGTGTGTGAATGTGTGTGTGTGTGTGTGTGAATGCGTGTGTGTGTGTGTGTGTGTGTGTGTGTGTGTGTGTTCACCTTGGTGTGCAGCTTGGCCAGCTGCTTGTCGTCCACGTAGCTCTGGGTATAAACTCTCCTCTTATAACGAAACTGATTAAGACACAGATGAAGGTTAGAGCTGCTCTGCTGGTGCAGACTGGCAGTCAACACTGAAGACTAGTCAACAGTAGTTACATTATAATATTAGGTGTAATTATAAGTAAATACTATATAAATACTGGTAATAGTACTAGATATGGGTTATCTGGGGATATTCCTTCAGATGTAGAGTAAGAGTTAATAGTAGTTCATGGTAGTTAAAAGATAGTTATGTGTAATTGTACTTAATTAACAGGTAGTTATTAGGTAATTAACATTATTTAATAGATATTATTTAGTTTATTTACCTCTAGATATGGGATAGGCGTTATCGGTGGAAGTGGATACTCCTTCAGATGTAGATTGGTAGGTATTAGGTAGTTAATATTAGTTAATATTAATTAATAGTAGTTAATATTAGTTAACAGGTATTATTTGGTGTATTTACCTCCAGGTAGGGGATAGGTGTGATGGGCGGGAGCGGATACTCCTTCAGCAGCCGTTCCTCGTCCAGGAACTTTCCGGCTCGGCCGTTGAACGCCGGCTGGAAAAGTCCGTAGTTCAAAACATCGGAGAGCGACTGGGTGAGAGTCACCAGAACCCTCTGCTTACTGGTCCAGACTGGGAGCTCAGGGTCGAGACGCAAACACTTCTGAGAGAGGGAGAGAGAGAGAGGGAGAGAGAGAGGGAGAGGGAGGGGGGGGGGGCAGAGAGAGAGAGAGAGAGAGAGGGAGAGAGAGAGGGAGAGGGAGGGGGGGGGGCAGAGAGAGAGAGAGAGAGAGAGAGAGGGACAGAGAGAGAGAGAGAGAGAGACAGAGAAAGAGAGAGAGAGAGAGAGAGAGAGAGACAGAGAGAGAGACACACAGACAGAGATAGAGAGAGAGAGAGAGACAGAGAGAGAGAGAGAGAGAGAGAGAGAGAGAGAGGGAGAGAGAGAGGGAGAGGGAGGGGGGGGCAGAGAGAGAGAGAGAGAGAGAGAGAGGGAGGGGGGGGCAGAGAGAGAGAGAGAGAGAGAGGGACAGAGAGAGAGACACACAGACAGAGATAGAGAGAGAGAGAGAGGGACAGAGAGAGAGAGAGAGAGAGAGAGAGAGACAGAGAAAGAGAGAGAGAGAGAGAGAGAGAGAGAGAGGGACAGAGAGAGAGAGAGAGAGACAGCGAGAGAGACACACAGACAGAGATAAAGAGAGAGAGAGAGAGAGACAGAGAGAGAGAGGTTCATCCTGTCTTTCTTTATTCTTTGGAAAATATTCTCTGTTCTCAGCACTAAACAGGATTTTAAGAATGAAATGAGGCTAATCTGTATGTGCATATGGATGTGTGTGTGTGCGTGTGTGTGTGTGTGTGTGTGTGTGTGTGTGTGTGTGTGTCACCGTCTGCTGCAGGTCCGGGATGCCGATGCGGACGACGATGCTGTTTCCAGGGGGCGTGTCCTCCGCCTCGTCGTCCCTAGCGACAGCAGAACCTGTCGGGTTGCCATTGGTAACCGCCTGTTGCCGCGGGCGATCATGTTTGGTGTCAGCAGCCGGACTCAGAGGCATGGGCTGTAACACACACACACACACACACACACACACACACACACACACACAGGAAAGGTTACCCTGAACACATCCGCTGGCTGTTATCTCTGGTTTCCATGGTAACATGTCATTACTAAGGGAACTGGACGTCAGTGTTTCCAGGTTATTTGGCCTGTTTCCGTGGTAACCTGACAGTGGGCGTGTCTTTATGAGGGCAGGTGTGAAAGCAGGACAGCCATTGGTTAGCATGATATTTATGTCATGCTACATGTATCACACTACATACATACTGTAATCCTTCAGATACTGAGTTTTGTCATACTCCCATACTCCTGTCAGTGTTATATTCTTTTTTAATGAATTTTATAATTTTCCACCTTTTTCATGCAGCTCATATTTCCCATATTTCTGCTGCTTTACTGCCTGTTAATGACACATTTTCATCATAATTTCATAATTTCATTCATAATGTCTAAATGTTGGAAATGTCGGCTGCGTACGTTTACACAAGCCTCCTCCTCTCTGTTCTTATTTATATCCTGTTCGTCTTTCATGTGTTCTGCAGTTTCCTCACAGGGATGAATAAAGTTTCATCTCATCTGATCCGATGCTGCATTCAGGTGTCGTCAGATTAATCGTCTGAAGGAGTTTCAACAGGAAGCCAGAGGGGGCGATCACACGAGAAGCGTCGCTCCAGGCCGACCAGCCTGGCCTGTGCAGCATGAGGAGCGGGCAGCCTGCGCCCGGGTTAGAGACCGCTGATATCATCTTTTCATCTGTTTCCCACCTCATCAACGGCATCAAAACAGGAAGGAAAGCCCGCCTTCTGCTTGATTTGATTGGCTGCCTGACCCAAGTGTGACATTGACCAGCGGTGCGACTTTAATTTACTTAATATGCGTGCCTAAAAAACGCCAGAAAAACGTGACCGGGCGCGCCGCACCGTAGGAAAACAATGGTGACGCGTTTCTAGCTTCTCGGTGTCATCGCCCCGTTATTCTGTCGATGATCAAGTCGGAGGAATCAGGATTGGAGCTGCAGCAGGAATCGGCCGAGTTGTGATGTCATCGCTCTTTCCAACATGGCTGAACAGAGCGCAGAGTCGAACGAGAACGGAAGAAATTTCACACAATAAAGCCGAAAATGAACCACAAGTATAAATTTAAAATACATGATATTCCTTGATAACTACAGAATCCCTTA